>NW_027008440.1:0-48521 GCF_036934945.1 Oncorhynchus masou masou | reverse complement strand
AAGATAACAGATAACCCACAAACCAATCGTGACCTTCTCTTGGGAAGCCCAGACGTAAGAGAGAGAACAAAGGCTGAACCTGGACTTAACTTCCAATGCTCCACCCCCTGCCCAACCCCCTCCACGCCACTCTGCTAACCACCAGGATGCCCGGCATCAGAACATTCCAGGCATTCCCGTGTTTGGCAGATAGCAGGGTTGATTGACATGTCGGACCCCGCGAACACCGGGTACTGGTCAGTACAACACAATCACCTCCTAGCCTAACACATAACACACAGCTGTCTGTGCGGGTCGCTACACAGCCCCCACCACAAAGTCCCTCGTCCCCGAGGAACAAACAAAGTCTCTGAAGCGACTCGGAGGTCTCCTTTGCCTGCGTGGCCGTGATGGTCGCAGAGTGCCCCCTGGGAACCAGGGGATGAGAGGCAGGGATATGGGGGACAAGGAAGCGGAGAGCGGGTAATACAGTCCGTGGCTCTGGGGAACCACGCGGTGACACGAAGGAGGAGACCAGAGAGTGCAGGCTGTCTGAGCCTTGTCTACGGCACCTGGGGGTGGGTGCCTGGAGAATGTCATTGCCAGAATTGTGGGGGTTCCTGGGGTTTTGGGGGAAAGAGGCCCCTCTGTACAGGGCTAACTGAACCCGGTGCAGTGCCCACGCTTGCTCCCCTGGAGGCTGCACCTAATAACTTCCCCACCACCTCTCAGGACACACAGGGAATCCCACCCAGTGACTGTCCAACTGGGGCATCTGCTTTTTTTCAGGGGGCCAGACCAGACCAGCTCCCCAGCCACAAAGTGCCTTCCCGGGTGTGCACGTCATGTTCCTTTCTGCTACACCTGCATTCACCAGCACCCTTTACGGCGGAAGGTGCTGCCTGTCTCCAGCGGTCCTGGAGTCTCCGGGCATACTCCGGCCCTGGAGGAACATGAGGGCCATCCAGGGCCGACCAAACGCCATCTCCGCAGGGTGCGGATCTCTCCCAGCATGAGGAGGGCAGGGGTGCAGGAGGTAGGAGTGACAGCGGAGCGAAAGCATGCCATGAGGACCATAGGCAGGTGCTTGTCCCAGTCATGCTGGTGTTTGGAAGAGACTATGGCACAGCTGCTGTCCATGCGTTTTGTTGAAGCGCTCCACATGAAAAAGGCCATACTCACTGAGGATGGAGAGGAGTAGTGCGGGTCTTGTTACTACCCAGCCTCTCACACATGGTGGCGAACACACGGGACTCAAAGTTTCTGCCTTGGTCATGTGGATGGACTCTGCAGCTCAAACCTGCTGAACATCCCCGCTGTCAGAGGAGGCGTCGGCAGGCAGTCTCTGCCTCTGGTCCAGGAGCAGAGCATAGGCCTCGGGCCATTTTGTGAAATAGTCCATGACGTGAGCACTGTGGTTTCCACTGTCTGTGGTGGGGAGGCGAGCCCAACCCATCCCTCCCACCCTCTCACTAGGAGCCCCACTGGGAACTGTTGGGCCCTGAGCATGAGAGCGGCCTGGGGGCCCTTTCTCGCTGTGCAGTTGTCACAGCGGCGACAAAAGTCCTCCACATCCCTCTTGTGCTGCCCCCAGTAGAAGCCCTGACGGAGGCGGCGCAGTGTTTTTGTGACCCCAAAGTGTCCAGTCCCCACCCCCATGAGTACTCTGGAGCACAGCCTCCCGCAATGCTTTGGGACCACCACCTGCCACCTCTCCTCTCCCGTAGCTGACTCCTTCCATGCCCGCTGTAGCACGCCATCAGCCAGCCGCAGTCTCTCAAACTTCGACCACAACCCTTTGGTCGCGAGTGAGAGCGCTGTCACCTCTTCCCATGGTGGCCTCACCTGCGCCTCTACCCACTGTAGCACTGGCTGTAGGTCTGTGTCCCGTCCCTGCTGCTGCCGCCATTCAGCCACGTCGGCAGTCTGCAGCTCGCAGCAGACAGGCCCGCTCGCCCGACACACTGTGGCACAGACACCCTCCTCTGCCCGCAGCTCTCTCTCCCGTCCCTCTCTCCGTTCACAGTGGCGGCAGCCGTCTGCAGTACAGGGCCGGCCGGGACATGGCGTCGGCGTTGGGTGGCGTGCCCCTGCCCTGTGCACCACCGTGAAGTCATACGGCTGAAGCTCCTCCAACCAGCATGCCACCTGCCCCTCTGGCTCTCTGAAAGACATGAGCCACTGGAGAGCAGAGTGGTCAGTCCTTACAGTAAAGGGCAGACCACCCAGGTAGTACTTAAAGTGTTTGACGGAAGCCACAACAGCCAAGAGCTCCCGCCGGGTGACACAGTAGCGGCGCTCATGTTTGTCAAATGTTTTGCTGAAGTACGCCACCACTCTCTCCCCCTCTGGCCCCACCTGGGCCAGCACCCCACCCATGCCCACATTGCTCGCGTCTGTGTCCAGGATAAAGGGCAAGGTGAGGTCAGGAGGGCGAGCACGGGGCCTCGATCAGTGCACGTTTGAGGGTGTTGAACGCCTCCTCACACTCCACTGTCCAAGTGAAAGCCTTGTCCTTCGGCAGCAGGCGGTTCAGTGGAGCAGCAACGCTTAAGAAGCCCCATACAAACCTCCTGTAGTACGAGGCCAGGCCCAGGAAGCTCTTCAGCTGACGCTGGTCGGTGGGGGTGGGCCAGTCTCTGACAGCCCCTACCTTGTCCTCCATGGTGCTGATCCCCTCCTTCCCCACTCGGTGGCCCAAGAAGGACACCTCTCTCTCATGAAGTGGCACTTCTCGGGTGGAGCTTCAGACCTGCGGCAGCCACCCTCTCCAGCACACGCCGTAAGCGCCCCCAGGGCTGACTGGAAGGAGCTGCCATGGGCCAGGATGTCATCGAGGTATACCAGACACTGCTGTCGGGGATGCCATCCAGCACCCTGTCCATCAAACGCTCAAAAGTAGCTGGAGCGTTGCACAGGCCAAAGCACAGGACCTTGAACTGCCAGTGTCCTCTGTTAGTGGAGAACGCAGTTTTGGCTCTGGCCTCTGGGGAGAGGGGCACCTGCCAGTCTTAGCCACTAGGAGGTCTGATGAGGAGAACCAGGAGGACCCCAACTGGGGTGTTGACTGTCGTACGTAGTATGGGTATGGAGATCTGCCTGGTTACCTCATTCAACCGCCGCTGTAGTCCGCACAGAACCTCAGCTTGCCCCCTTCCCGGAACCATGACCAACTGGCGCCGCCCAGGGGCCCATCTGAGGGCTCAGTAAGTCTGCCCGCTGCATCTCCAACACAGCCTTTGTCTTGCCGCCTCCTGGCGTGCCTGACGGGATACGAGCGGGGGCGCATCTTGATGGGCCGAGCATCACCTGTCGATCTCATGCTGCACAGATGAGTCTGACCCACCTCTCCCTCCTCCAACGCAAAGCTGTCTCTGAATTCAAACAGCAACTGCCACAACCGTTCCTGCTGCTGGGGTCAAGACCAGCACAGTTCCTCCCCATATCTCCCTCACTGCAGACAGTGTCCTCTCCTCTCCACATCTGGGGTAGCTGGGCTGGGGGTTGCGGCCCCGGGCTCAGGGAGCTGTGTCATGGGTAGCTGGGGGAATGTAACACCGCCGTAGGTGACAGGGGGACTAGAGGGAAAAAGTCACACACAGCTGTGGGAGGGCGCAGCATGGTCTCTGCTGCTTTAACTGTTGGGTACAAAGGGTTTGTTGGGTTGAGTGAATGTGACCTTGAAAGGGGGCCATGGTGACTTGCGTCCCTCCCGAGCTCAGTGTGCCCCTATTTAGGTCTAACCGCAGCCTGTGCTCCTAAGAAAGTCCAACCCCAGGATACAAGGGTCCTGCACAGCCCGCCACCACACAGGATGACGCACAGTCCTGCCCCCCTACTGTCAGAGTCATTATTCCCTTCCCTTTCATGGGTGCCCAGCTCACCTGTGACTGTGCCGGAGCTGCACACAGGCTCACACTGAGTCAACCTGGCACAATATCTGGCCTCACCAGGGTTACTGTGGACCCAGTGTCCACCAGAGGCGGAGCAGACTTCCCCTCCACAGTGACAGGGACATGACAAAAATCCCCACAAGGTCCCCACCACAACAACAGGCTCCATCCATGCCCTCGTCTGCTTCTGGGGAAGTGGGCCTTGCTTCTGCCTTCTGTGCCGGTGGGCTCCTCCTGAAGATGATGGTGGTTGGGATAGAAAGCCAGAAGTCCGCACTACCCGGTCTGCGCCGGACCCAGAACCGTTTCCCTGAGCTCTGGGGGACATGGGGCAATCTCGCAGATGGCCCTGGCTGGCCCACAACCCCAGACCCTGGGACCAGGGCTTGTGTTTCGTGCCGCCTGTAGCGGCACAGCCCGAATGAGTTTGTCATTCGGCCACCGAGCCGGCTTTTTCGGCTCCGGGCTGTCTGCCCCCAGCTCGCACAGGGTTGTGTCTCCCTGCACCCCCCACCAAAGCCCCCTGACCCCAGCCCACACCAGCTCCCTCTCAAAGCCATCTCAAGGCTGTCTGCAATGACTCAGGATGAGCCAGCTGGGTCTGTATCCGCAGCTCCGTGGAGAAGCGCCTGTATGAACTGGTCCCGTGCTGGCTGGCTCCTGCACTGAGGGGGCATGAGCATATGCCCGCCGGGAAGGCTCTCAATGTCATTAGCTAGGCAAGGCTCTGAGCTGCCTGCGTCTATTACTCCAGTTCGGGCGCAGTAGCGCACGGGCTGTACACACTGTCCATAAGCGCCTCCTCAGTGCTCCCACTAAAGCACCATAATCATACCATCTCAGGGCTAATCAATATCAAACAGGCTGAGCTTCATCCGTGAGGCATAAGCCTTCAGTGCCCTTTCTTCATCCGACCCCCCTAAAATGAGCTAACAGTTCAAACAGAGGCATGGCCTAATCCGCCTTACCGGAAACCGGGGGTCTTAACAGATACAGGCCTTGCGGGAACTGGCGCACGCCATGTTTGTTTACATCCTGAGCCCCAGTTCCACCGTCACGCACGTCGACGCGCTCGCCACTTCGGTCCGCCCACCAGAATCCGCGCGAAATACAGTCGGCCAAGCACTCATGCCCGCTTCAGCCGCCATCGCTCTAACGTCCTCCCTTAAGCGGCCTCTGCGCTCCGACGCCCTGGCGATCTCCTCAGACAGAACCCCCGACGTCCATTCACACGCACCTCCTTGGCCATAATCGTCCCCTACCTCCACCTTCACTTTCGGATTCCCTCGACGCATTCTCAATCCCTGTTCTCACCTACGGTAGCTAGCCACATAAGTCAGCTAGCTAGCTGGCTAACTTGTATCAACGTTTTTACTTCTGACACCAATGTAATGACCTGACTAGATCATAAATGAACAATTGTCCAGACAGAGGCTTGAGTTTGCGAATTGACGGTTTATTAAACCAACCTTTACACAGGCTACTGTTTGGGCCGTAGCACACGCCAAAAGATAACAGATAACCCACAAACCAATCGTGACCTTCTCTTGGGAAGCCCAGACGTAAAGAGAGAGAACAAAGGCTGAACCTGGACGCTTAACCCAATGCTCCACCCCCTGCCCAACCCCCCCTCCACGCCACTCTGCTAACCACCAGGATGCCCGGCATCAGAACATTCCAGGCATTCCCGTGTTTGGCAGATAGCAGGTTGATTGACATGTCGGACCCCGAGAACACCGGGTACTGGTCAGTACAACACAATCACCTCCTAGCCTAACACATAACACACAGCTGTCTGTGCGGGTCGCTACAGTATGCACAGTATCAGGAGAGGAAGAATATACCAGAACACAGATATCAACTCCAGCATATCAACCCATTACTCCAGTGGCATACCGTAGTTTCAAGGTAGTTTTCCGCAAGGTCTGAGCAAGGCCTTTTGCATTGAGGCTGGCGAAAATATTTTACAGCAAATGTTATGTAATTCTAAACATTTTGCCTTGGCTTATGACCTGTCCTGTTCATATGCTATCTGGGAAGGAGTGGGGGGGTGACCTCCTCTAGGGGGGCCCCAACCCAACATTATTTGTTGATTTTTTTTTTTTTTTGGGGGGTCCCCAGAGCCTGTGGGCCCTCCTGCCTTGCGGGGTCTATTTTTTTTTCACCTGCATCTTTTTTTCCCCATTCTGCAGCAGTGGCTGATGACACTACCAGAGGCATAGTGGAGTTGGTGGCCAAGCAGCCCAGTGCCAAGAAGACCCTGCTCAGCGTGGCGGTGTGGGCTTCTTCTCCCCACGCTACCAGCATCAACCCATGGTCCTGCCGCGGCGTGGCCGTGCACCCCCGGCCCTGCCGGCTCAGCTCCGGGCCCAGCTCCACCAGCTGCTCTGCCATGGGGCCGTGGGTTTATCGGAGCTGGAACAGCCTTCGTCCGCCGCCTGGCACCCGCTGCGTGTCAGCAACTACGGCTTCTATTCCATCGCCGAGATGCTGGCGCGGCCGCCCGACCTGGTGGCTGTCACAAAGCAGGATGGGGCTTAGCTGTCCCTCAGGGGGTGCAGTGGTGGCATCACGGAGGACTGGACCCATAAAGCCGTTATTCCCATTGAAGCAGACCTTCAAAACTGTGCCTATCGTAAGGCAGATGACCCAGACAAACTCAGGTTGGTTGGTCCCACAGTGAAAGCTATAACTCCATTTCAAGCATATAGTGTTGAATTTAATTGATTGCTGTTCATGTACAGTACACATTGATTTAAAAAAATCATCTGTTTTATATATCCAGTCCCAGTAGAAAGACACACCACTGAGTCCAGTACTCCGAATCCAGTGTCCAATACCAGAATCTTGTGGTACCAGCGCCCTCCCTGAGGCTGCAGTCCTTAACAGCCCAGAGGGGGACCAGGTCTCTCTGCCAATGGATTACATAACACCACAGCCTGAACCTGAACCCGCAGGATGGACAACTGTTTCAGAAGTGTGTCATCAAGGTGTGTATACTGCTGTCTGTAGCTCTGTGGTGTGTGTTCAGCCACGTAAAAATAGTTTCCACCGTGATCTTGTTTTTGATTGGGTGCAAAGCCTGCCAACGTAACATTCAGATCTGCCAACATCAGGCTTACAACCAAGTTACTGTGCTGTATATTGGGTCTGTGCTTTTGCTGAAGCTTTAGAGGGCAAAAGTCATGATTTTTAGAGAAGGGAATCGAATGTGCTTCTGAATAGCAGTAGTGGAAAGTAGAACAAATGCCTTGTAGCCCCTCCCCTTGTCATGTTTTGCTTGTGTTGATTGGCATCTGCAGCTGGAGGAGGAGCTTAGGCAGCGTATTCTGGAGAATGGGCAAGCGGGCACTGTCAGTCAGAACTAAAGGCCAAGCTTCGCCAGGTCAGTCCACTGGTTGCATCCCAATGAGCACCCTATTCCCTTTATAGTACACTACTATTGACCAGGGCCAATTTTACCAGGGTTCATATAGTACACTACTATTGACCAGGGCACTATATAAGGAATAGGTGCCATTTGGGACATATACTGTCTTCACCTAAATACCAAATCCATCTAATGACAATAGAGATTCTAACACGACGAACCTTCCATATAGTTTGTAGCCCAAAACAGTGAGGGACTGTCCGTCCACGATCTCCCTGCAGAATTCAAGGTATTGTATACTGACTAATCAAATACATTTCCTTTGGAATGCCTACATACTAACCAATGCTGAATGAAGACTAATCATTTTGAGTTTTTAAATCACCAAGTATTACTTCTTGTTAGTGTCTTGTATGTTGCTCTGACCTTTGTTGCCCTTATGACCCACGGTTGACCCCAGAGGGTGTTTGGGGAGGAGCTGCCGGTGGTCCAGAGTGGCTTCCTGAGTACCACGGAGATGGTGGGCGCCCTGAGCGACACGCTCTACCTGCGGCCCATGGCGGGTGACGAGGGCAACCACTGGGTGGTCATGGACATCCAGAATGCCCCTGGACACACAAAGCCTCAACAACCAGGTCTGCTACACTCCTCTGGCTTTAACCTAGGATCAGATTACACCTTTACCAATCCTCAAATGAACCATCAGGGGGGTAAACAAATATCTGACCTTAGATCAGTGGTTAGAGGGAAATATCTGGCTCACACACAACACCTATCCACTTTATTCCTAGCCACATGTTAGTTCAGGACAATCACATTTTGACTGATTACGAACTCATTGTTATAACCAAAAAGTATAACTTTTGCTGCCCATTTAAGATTCAACAAAACAGGTATTTTTGGGTCTAAGTGTGTCATGACTGATCTCATTCAATATGTCACTTTGGTATTATTTGTGTGGTAGGAACGGCGGAGCCGAAGGCCCCGTTGAGGCTGTCAAGGCTCTGAACCCGTCAGGTGCGGGCTACTACTTCAGCTGTGGGAGTCTCCCTGGGAGGAGAGGAGGCGAGACCAAGCCCAACTTGGAGGAAGACCTGGAGCTCCGCATCACCACCAAGACCTTCTACCAGGTGAGCTGGAGCCTGGGACACAACGCTCAAAGTCCTGATAAAATACATTTAGTGTGTACGTGCTTGGCACAAATGAAAGCCTGCACCCATTGCTGCAGTGTAACAGACAGGAAAATCTGTCTTACTGTGGTCCATATCTGTGTAGAATGTGTTTATGTATACTTGTTCACATGCATAAGAATGTACACACATATTCTGTTTATGGCTGCTTCCCTCAGATGGTGGATATACGGCTCGTTGCCCGTGCGTTGTCGGCGTGGGGCGGTGATTCCCCGGACGCCATGCGGGGCCAGAGGCTGAGGGCCCCCACGTGCAGGGGCTTTCGGGAGCTGGTGGCCGTGCTGGTGGAGCATGTGAGTCTCCTCTCGAACTTCTACATCCGCTTTGATGAGAGCCAGGAGGCCGCGCCCTGGAGAACATGATGATTGAGATGAGGTGAACAACAGCCCTCTGCTGGACTGGAGGGATAGGGAGGAGAGGCTTCCCTGCCTCAGTGACTGGGATTTTACATGTAGTCCAATTGGCTTATTTGGTATGAATGTGCAGTAACTGTTCATATCTAGTAGTCATCCACTGTGTTACCCTCAACTAGCTTATGTGTTTTTAGGTCAATGCACATGAAAGAGAAGAGACTAGGGGTGTAAGCAACTGAATGCTATGTGGTGGTGCTCTCTTGTCCCCCTCTATCCCACCTTCTTTCCCCTCCCTCAAGGAGCTGCTACACCTGTCCCGAGGTGTTGGAGGCGTTACCGTCTGCCGGAGCGCTGCGTGCGTACAGGCCAGGTGTGCTGCGTGGCGCCCCAGGGCATCTGGTTCTACCGCGTGGTGGTTCACCGTGTCCTCAACAACACCCATGCAGAGGTCTACTACGTGGACTTTGGAGACCTCACCACTGTCCAGAGGAGCAGCCTCAACTTCCTCAAGTAGGACTGTGAACAAATGATACCATATTTCCTATATACTGGGTTTGTAAGGTCATAAAAATCCTAGAAAAGTCATACTATTTTAAAATTATGTTTTCCAGTCCTGGAAAAGTTTTGGGAATTGATCAAATCTGAAACGTTTTGGAAAAGTAATGGTAATTAATTTCAAAATGTCTGTTAATGTAATTTATTTAGGCACATTATCATATCAGCCAGGATCTTTAGTGCGTCTATGATAGAGGGACAGTCGGACATTGCAGCAGCAGGTAGGCCTTTAGAATATGATGGAGAACAGACTAATAAACTTGGTAGCCAATTCAAAACATATCTTGTACCCGCTCGGTAACTGTTAACCTATTATTAGCATGTATTCATTTTTCGTCATGTTCCAAAAACTTTCCAACAACAGTGCGAACAAGGACATAGAAAGTTTACATTTTTGTGAAACAAACAATTCACGCCGTTGTGTATTGGTTGGGATTCGGTTCAATTGTGGTGAATCGATCATGTGAATCGTAAACAGTAATTTTAGAGAAAATATATCTAGCCTTTCTTTTGGATTATGTGGCTTCAAAACTAGTTTTGTAGATACTTCCAGTTGATTTGGACATCCAATGTAGGGGACATTGCAACTCAATAGATGCTTGTCAGCCTGCTAAGTAAACACTTATTCTAAGTTAGCTAAGATGCATAGCGAAGTTACATTACAAGTCCATTTTTGGTCTGGTTGAATATAAAGATTTGTAGCCTACCATTGCCATTTAATCTTTGATATATTGAATCAGCGAATGATTTCAAAAGGCATAATACGTATTTGGTTGTTTGGTTCAAATTTGGTTAAAAGTCATGAAATTCCAAACGTGAAAATGTGTATGAACCCTGTATATCGTACACTACTATTGACCAGCCATTTGGGACAAATCCCCTGTCCACAACCAACCCCTTTCCCGTGGCATAGATCTGAAAGGACTGGATAGATAGTGTGTAATTTGGGACGTAGCCTGTGGTCATGTCCAGAACCCTAGACCCTACTCCTTAGGCACTTGTCTAAGATCTTGTCTAGATCTGAGAGGACTGGATAGTGTAGTGCACTGTGGTCATGTCCAGAAGGGAATAGGCACTTGTCTAAGATTTGTCTAGATCTGAGAGGACTGGACAATGGTTTTCTTTCATTTTGCCCACTCCTTAGGCACTTGTCTAAGATCTTGTAGATCTGAGAACTGGATAAGTGGTATTTGGAAGTGACTGTGTTGTGTATACCCTTAGGCACTTGTCTAAGATGTCACTGAGAGGACTGGATGTAGTTGTAATTTGGGACAGCCTGTGGTCATGCGTTACTCTTAGGCACTTGTCTAAGATCTTGTCTAGTGGACTGGATAGGTAGATTTGGGAGAGCCTTGGTCATGTCCAGAACCTAGACCCCTACTCCTTAGGCACTTGTCTAAGATCTTGTCTAGATCTGAGAGGACTGATAGGTAGTGTGTAATTTGGGACGTAGCCTCATGTCCAGAAACCCTGAGACCCCACTCCTTATGCACTTGTCTAAGATCTTGTCTAGATCTGAGAGGACTGGGATAGGCTGTGTAATTTGGGACGTAGCCTGTGGTCATGTCCAGAACCCTAGACCCCTTCCTTAGGGTCTTGCTAGATCTGAGAGGACTGGATTAGTGTGTAATTTCTAGCCTTCATGTGGACCCAGACCCCTACTCCTTAGGCACTTGTCTAAGATCTTGTCTAGATCTGAGAGGGACTGGATAGGTAGTGCACTGCAAAGGGAATAGGGTGTCATTTGGGATGAAAACAATGGTTTTCTTTCCCCACTAATCATCAGCTGTAGAACTGAGAAGGAAAGGTATTGGAAGTGACTGTTTGTATCCTAGTATCTGATGTCACCATGTGTTGATCAATGCGTTACTCTGTGCAAGGTGGTAACAGAGAAGTTTTGTCTATCCTCAGGTCTTGTTACTCAGAGCTCCCAGCACAAGCAGTCCCGTCATCGCTGGCTGGAATCAAGCCTTTGGTGTAAGACGTTCTACGCTACTGTTTACACAATCTACCTTCCTGGACCCAGATTTATGAATTAAGTGTCTAGTATGGTCTGATTTAGGAATCCCCCCACCCCGCTGTCCATATAATATCAAACCCACCCTCTGAGAGGCTTAATACATACAGTCTCTGGTCTGAGAAGAACTGAAACCCACCGTGTGTTTCTCCTCCCAGGGCAGCTGGAGTGCCAATGCCAAGACCTCCTTCCAGAAGCTATGTTGTGACCGTACCCTGGTGGCAGCCCTGCATGGCTACCACGCCGACTTCCTGCAGCTCTTTCTGTGCGACACACACACCGAGGAGGACGTGTACATCCACAGCGCCCTGCAGGCCCAGGGCCATGGGCTCTGCTGCGCACCGACCGTCAGCGCAGCAGTCAGTCACGTGCTGAACATACAAACCTATCAAATGTCAAGGCATTTCCCATTTAGTTATTCAATGAACCAATGCAATCTCCCATAACCTTCTCTTCATCCCATCTGTCCTCTCAGTTGTGTAACCAGTTCAACCCAGTGAGCCTCTATCTGGGCGAAGGCGTGTTCGGCGAGGAATGGAAATAGAGGACGAGGACCCCACCCTGGAGCCTTGCAACGAAGCCACCACCATCACTTTCCAGCACAACACCACCCAACCCCTGTCCAAGAGCTCCCCTTGCCCCACTCACACGGTACAGAATACCCTCTCACATGCACGCATATTCACACTCAGAGACGACACTGTCTCTCTCTCACTATACCATTCTCTCCTTCACTAACACTGTCCACATAACAGCCCTTATCAGACTACAGAAGGCCTGGCAGAGCAGTCCCAGCATTAGTGTTAGTAGTTAGTAGTAGTGTAGCAGCAGTAGTAGCAGCCCCAGCAGTAGTAGTAGCAGCCCCAGTATTAGAGGCAGTAGTAGCAGTAGCCCCAGCAGCAGCAGCAGCCCCAGTAGTAGCATCAGCAGCTGCAGCCCCAGTAGTAGCATCAGCAGCTGCAGCCCCAGTAGTAGCATCAGCAGCAGCAGCCCCAGTAGTAGTAGTAGTAGCAGGCAGCCCCAGTAATAGCAGCAGCAGCCCCAGTAGTAGTAGCAGCAGCAGCCCCAGTAGTAGCAGTCAGCGGCAGCAGCCCCAGTAGTAGTAGCAGCAGCAGCCCCAGTAGTAGTAGTAGTAGCAGCCCCAGTAGTAGGCAGCAGCAGCCCCAGTAGTAGTAGCAGCAGCAGCCCCAGTGGTAGCAGCAGCAGCCCCGGTGGTGAAGCAGCAGCAGCAGCCCCAGTGGTCCAGCAGCAGCAGCCCCAGTGGCAGTAGCAGCAGCCCAGTAGTAGTAGTAGCTGCAGCAGCCCCAGTAGGTGGTAGTAGCGGCAGCCCCAGTAGTGGCGGCAGCAGATAGTGGTAGCAGCAGCAGCCCCGGTAGTAGCAGCAGCAGCCCCGGTGGTAGTGGCAGCAGCAGCCCCAGTAGTAGTAGCAGCAGCAGTAGTAGTGGTAGTAGTGGCAGCAGCAGCCAGTAGTAGTAGCAGTAGTAGTAGCAGCAGCAGCCCCAGTGGTAGCAGTAGCGCCCCGGGCAGCAGCAGCAGCAGCCCCAGTGGTCCAGCAGCAGCAGCCCCGGTGGTCCAGCAGCAGCAGCCCAGTAGTGGTAGCAGCAGCAGCCCCAGTAGTAGTAGTAGCAGCGTAGCAGCCCCAGCAGTGGCAGCAGCAGCAGCCCGGTAGTAGTAGTAGTAGTAGCAGCCCCAGTAGTAGTAGTAGCAGCAGCGGCCCAGTGGTAGTAGCAGCAGCCCCAGTAGTAGTAGTAGCAGCAGCCCCAGCAGCCGCAGCAGTAGCAGCAGCCCCAGTGGTAGCAGCAGCAGCCCCAGTAGTAGAAGTAGCAGCAGCAGCCCCAGTGGTAGTAGGCAGCAGCCCCAGTAGTGGTAGTAGCAGCAGCAGCCCCAGTAGTAGTAGTAGCAGCAGCAGCAGCCCCAGTAGTGGCAGCAGGTGTGTTGCAGCAGTGTAGTGGTAGCAGCGGCAGCCGTTAAGTGGCAGCAGCAGCAGTAGCCCCCAGCAGCAGCAGCAGCCCCAGTAGTAGGCAGCAGCGCCCCAGTGTAGTTCCAGCAGCCCCAGTGGTGGTAGCAGCAGCAGCCCCAGTGGTAGTGGCAGCAGCAGCCCGGTGGTAGTGCAGCAGCAGCCCCAGTGGCAGCAGCGGCAGGTGGCAGTAGCAGCAGCAGCCCCGGTGGTAGTAGTAGTAGTAGCCGTTCCAGTGGCAGCAGCAGCAGCAGCCCTGAGTGGTAGCAGCAGCCCCGGTAGTAGCAGCAGCAGCCCCAGTAGTAGTAGCATCGGCAGTAGCAGCAGCCCCCAGCAGTGGCATCCCAGCAGCAGCAGCCCCAGTGGCAGCATCAGCAGCAGCAGCCCCAGTAGTGGCAGCAGCAGCAGCAGCAGCAGCCCCAGTAGTAGCATCAGCAGCAGCAGCCCCGGTGGTAGCATCAGCAGCAGCAGCCCCAGCAGTAGTGGCAGCATCAGCAGCAGCAGCCAGTAGTAGTAGCATCAGCAGCAGTAGTAGTAGTAGTAGTAGCAGTAGCTGGTGGCCCCAGTGGTGGCAGCAGCGGCAGCAGCCCCAGTAGTGGTAGTAGCGTTCCAGTAGTGGTAGTAGCAGCAGCAGCCCCAGTGGTAGCATCAGCAGCAGCCCCGGTGGTAGTAGCATCGGCAGCAGCAGCCCCAGTGGTGGCATCAGCAGCAGCAGTCCCGGTGGTAGCAGCATCAGCAGCGGCGGCCCCAGTGGTGGCATCAGCGGCAGCGGCCCCGGTGGTGGTAGCATCAGCAGCGAGTGGTGGTGGCAGTGGCATCAGCAGCGGCAGCCCCAGCAGTAGCAGCAGTAGCAGCAGCAGCCCCAGTAGTAGTAGCAGTAGCAGCAGCGGCAGCCCCAGTGGTGGTGCATCGGCAGCGGCAGCCCCAGTGGTAGTAATGTCCAGCAGCAGCCCCAGTGGTAGTGGCAGCGGCAGCCCAGTAGTAGCAGGTGCAGCAGCCCAGTAGTAGTAGCAGCAGCAGCCCCAGTAGTAGTAGCAGCAGCAGCCCCAGTAGTAGTAGCAGCAGCAGCCCCAGTAGTAGTAGCAGCAGCAGCCCCAGTAGTAGTAGCAGCAGCAGCCCCAGTAGTAGTAGTAGTAGCAGCAGCAGCAGCCCCAGTAGTAGTAGCAGCAGCAGCCCCAGTAGTAGTAGCAGCAGCAGCCCCAGTAGTAGCAGCAGCAGCCCCAGTAGTAGCAGCAGCAGCCCCAGTAGTAGCAGCAGCAGCCCCAGTAGTAGCAGCAGCAGCCCAGTAGTAGCAGCAGCAGCCCCAGTAGTAGCAGCAGCAGCCCCAGTAGTAGCAGCAGCAGCCCCAGTAGTAGCAGCAGCAGCCCCAGTAGTAGCAGCAGCAGCCCCAGTAGTAGGTGCAGCAGCAGCAGCAGCAGCCCCAGTAGGAGTAGCATTAGTAGCAGCAGCCCCAGTAGGAGTGGTAGTAGCAGCAGCCCCAGCGTAGTAGTAGCAGCAGCCCCCAGCGTTAGTAGCGGCAGCAGCGTCCCAGCGTTAGTGGCGGCAGCAGCAGTCCCAGTGTTAGTGGCGGCAGCCAGCGTCCCCAGGTGGTGGTTAGTGGCGGCAGCCGCCGGTCCCAGCGTTAGTGGCGGCAGCAGCAGCAGTCCCCAGCGTTAGTGGCGGCAGCCGCCGCCCCAGCGTAGTAGCGGCAGCCGCCAGCCCCAGCAGCAGTAGTAGCAGTAGTAGTAGCAGCCCCATCTTTAGTGTTAGCCATACTAGTAGTAGCCCCAGCATTAGTAGTAGAGCCCCAGCATTAGTAGTAGTAGTAGCAGCCGCGTCCCAGCGTGGTAGTGGCGGCAGCCGTGCCCCAGCGTTAGTGGCGGCAGTAGTAGAGTCCCAGCGTGGTAGTGGCGGCAGCCGCGTCCCAGCGTTAGTGGCGGCAGCCGAGCAGCCCAGCGTTAGTGGCGCAGCAGCAGCAGTAGTCCAGTAGTAGTGGCGGCAGCCGTCGTCCCAGCGCAGTAGTGGCGACCCCAGTAGCAGCCAGCGTAGTGAGTAGCGGCAGCAGCGCCCAGGTGGTGGTAGCAGCAGTAGTAGTAGCAGCCCCATCTTAGTAGTAGCAGTTAGCCATACTAGTAGTAGCCCCAGCATTAGTAGTAGAGCCCCCAGCATTAGTAGTAGTAGTAGCAGCCCCAGCATTAGTAGTAGCAGTAGTAGTAGCAGCCCCAGTAGTAGTGCAGCCCCAGCATTAGTAGTAGTAGTAGTAGTAGTAGAGCCCCAGCATTAGTAGTAGTAGTAGTAGTAGAGCCTCAGTATTAGTAGTAGTAGTAGAGTAGTAGTAGTAGTAGTAGTAGAGCCTCACATTAGTAGTAGTAGTAGTAGTAGTAGAGCCCCAGCATTAGTAGTAGTAGTAGTAGAGTAGCAGTAGTAGCAGTAGTAGTAGTAGTAGAGTAGTAGTAGTAGTAGTAGTAGAGCCCCAGCATTAGTAGCAGTAGTAGTAGTAGAGCCCAGCATTAGTAGTAGTAGTAGTAGTAGCAGCATTAGTAGTAGTAGTAGTAGTAGTAGAGCCCCAGCATTAGTAGTAGTAGTAGTAGTAGCATTAGTAGTAGTAGTAGTGTAGTAGAGCATTAGTAGTAGTAGTAGTAGTAGCAGCAGTAGTAGTAGTAGTAGAGCCCCAGCATTAGTAGTAGTAGTAGTAGTAGAGCCCCAGCATTAGTAGTAGTAGTAGTAGCCCCAGTAGTAGTAGTAGCAGCGGTAGTAGTAGTAGTAGCAGCATTAGTAGTAGTAGTAGTAGTAGTAGAGCCCCAGCATTAGTAGTAGTAGTAGTTGCAGCCCCAGCAGTAGCAGCAGTAGTAGTAGCAGCCCCAGCATTAGTAGCAGCAGTAGTAGTAGCAGCCCCAGCATGGAGGCGCTACCAGGAGACAGGCCAGTACATCAGGAGACGTGGAGGAGGCCGTAGGAGGGCAACAACCCAGCAGCAGGACTGCTACCTCCGCCTTTGTGCAAGATGGAGCATGAGGAGCACTGCCAGAGCCCTGCAAAATGACCTCCAGCAGGCCACAAATGTGTCTGCTCAAACGGTCAGAAACAGACTTTGAGGGTGGTATGAGGGCCCGACTTCCACAGGTGGGGGTTGTGCTTACAGCCCAACACCGTGCAGGACGTTTTTAATTTGCCAGAGAACACCAAGATTGGCAAATTCGCCACTGGCGCCCTGTGCTCTTCACAGATGAAAGCAGGTTCACACAGAGCACATGTGACAGTCTGGAGACGCCGTGGAGAACGTTCTGCTGCCTGCAACATCCTCCAGCATGACTGGTTTGGCGGTGGGTCAGTCATAGTGTGGGGTGGCATTTCTTTGGGGGGGCCGCACAGCCCTCCATGTGCTCGCCAGAGGTAGCCTGACTGCCATTAGGTACCGAGATGAGATCCTCAGACCCCTTGTGAGACCATATGCTGGTGCGGTTGGCCCTGGGTTCCTCCTAATGCAAGACAATGCTAGACCTCATGTGGCTGGAGTGTGTCAGCATTTCCTGCAAGAGGAAGGCATTGATGCTATGGACTGGCCCGCCCGTTCCCAGACCTGAATCCAATTGAGCACCTCTGTGACATCATGTCTCGCTCCATCCACCAACGCCACGTTGCACCACACACAGACTGTCCAGGAGTTGTAATGCTTTAGTCCAGGTCTGGGAGGAGATCCCTCAGGAGACCATCCGCCACCTCATCAGGAGCATGCCCAGGCGTTGTCGGGGAGGTTATACAGGCACGTGGAGGCCACACACACTACTGAGCCTCATTTTGACTTGTTTTTAAGGACATTACATCAATGTTGGATCAGCCTGTAGTGTGGTTTTCCACTTTAATTTTGAGTGTGACTCCAAATCCAGACCTCCATGGGTTGATAAATTTGATTTCCATTGATAATTTGTGTGATTTTGTTGTCAGCACATTCAACTATGTAAAGAAAATGTATTTAATAAGAAAATTTCATTCATTGAGATCTAGGATGTGTTATTTTAGTGTTCCCTTTATTTTTTTGAGGAGTGTATATCACAATACAAGTTGTATATTGCCACAAGTCCACAAATACGGACCACAATACAATAATCAATTACTCACAAACAAACATGGGGGAACAGAGGGTGAAATAATGAACATTTAATTGGGGATTGAAACCAGGTGTGTAAGACAAAGGCGAAACAAATGGAAAATGGATCAGTGATGGCTAGAAGGCCGGTGACAGCGACCGAACAAAGAAAGGGACGATCTTCGGCAGAAGTCGCGACAGTACCCCCCCCCCAGACGCGCGATTCCAGCACCGCACCGACACAGACCTAGGGGACGAGGCGCAGGGCGATCCGAATGGAGACGGTGGAACTCCCGCAGCAATGAAAGGTCCAAGAAGTCCTCCACCGACACCCAGCATCCCCTCTGGACCGTACCCCTCCACGAGGTACTGAAGGCCCCTGCCCGACGCCTCGAGCCCAGGATGGCTCAAACAGCATACACCGGGGCGGAGGAACCTCCCGCACCTCAGACTCCTGGAGTGGACCTGCCACCACCGGCCTGAGGAGAGACACATGGTGCAAGGGATTAATACGGTAATCTGAGGGAAGCTGTAACCTGTAACATACCTCGTTCAGTCTCCTCAGGACTTTGAATGGCCCCACAAACCGCGGACCCAGCTTCCGGCAGGGCAGGCGGAGGGGAAGGTTTCGGGTCGAGCCAGACCTGGTCCCCTGGTGCGAACACCGGGCCTCGCTACAGTGGCGGTTGGCGCTCGCCTTCTGCCGCCTCACGGCCCGTTGCAGGTGCACATGGGCGGCGTCCCAGGTCTCCTCAAGCGCTTAAACCATTCGTCCACCGCAGGAGCTTCGTTCTGGCTCTGATGCCAAGGTGCCAGAACCAGCTGATACCCCAGTACGCACTGGAAGAGAGACAGTTTAGTGGCGGAGTGAGTTTTGGGCCATCTCTGCCCAGGGGATGAACGCCCCACTCCCCGACCGGTCCTGGCAGTATGACCGCAGAAACCTACCCACATCCTGGTTTACTCTCTCCACCTGCCCATTACTCTCGGGTGGGGGGAAACCTGAGGTGAGGCTGCCCGAGAGCCCCAGACGTTCCATGAATGCTCTCCAGACCCTGGACGTGAACTGGGGACCCTGATCACAGACTCTGTCCTCAGGCACTCCGTAGTGCCAGAAAACGTGAGTGAACAGGGCCTCCGCAGTCTGTAGGGAGACCAGGCAAAGGGAGGAGATGGCAGGGTTTAGAAAGCCGATCCACAACGACCAGGATCGTGTTGTTGCCCTGTAAGGGAGGAAGTTCCGTCAAGAAGGCCACCGACAGGTGCGACCACGGCCGTTGTAGAACGGGTAGGGTTTGCATCTTCCCTCTGGGCAGATGCCTAGGTGCCTTGCACTGTGCGCACACCGAGCAGGAGGGAACATAAACCCTCACGTCCTTGCCCAAGGTGGACTACCAGTACTTCCCATTAAGACAACGCACCGCCCGACCAATGCCAGGATGAACAGAGGAGGGTGACGTGTGGGCCCAATAGATCAAGCGGTCGTGGACAGCAGACGGAACGTACAGGCTCCCAGCTGGACACTGGGGAGGGGGGGGAGTGCTCTGTGCGTAACGTCTGCTCAATGTCCGCGTCCAGCTCCCACACCACCGGTGCCACCAGGCAAGGGCCGGAGGTATGGGAGTGTGATCCATTGCCTGCTCCTCTGTCATACATCCGGGATAGTGCGTCTGCCTTATGCGTTCTGGTAACCTGATCTGTAGGACAGAGTGAAAACAAACTGCGTATAAAGAACATGGCCCACCTTGCCTGGTGAGTGTTCAGTTTCCTTGCCGCTCGGGTGTACTCCAGATTGCAGTGGTCATTCCAGATGAGATAAGGGTGTTTTAGCCCCTCAAGCCAATGTCTCCACGCCTTCAGAGCCTTTACAACAGCCAACTGCTCTTGTTCCCCCACATATTTACATCATAGTTTCGCTTTGGTGGCGTGCCCAAGAGCTGAGAGAGCATGACTCCTATCCCAGCCTTGGACATGTCCACCTCCACTATACACGCCAAAGAGGGATCTGGATGAGGGAGCACGGGAGCCAAGGTAAACAGAGCCTTCAGGTGACCAAAAGCCCTGTCCGCCTCAGCCGACCACTGCAGTCGCACCGGTCCCCCCTTCAGCACTGAGGTAATGAGAGCCGCTACCTGACCAAAACCCCGGATAAACCTCCGGTAGTAGTTGGCAAACCCTAGAAACCGCTGCACTTCCTTTACCGTGGTGGGACTCAACCAATTACACACAGCTGAAATGCGGTCACTCTCCATCTCCACCCCTGAAGTGGAAATGTGGTACCCTAGGAAGGAGACTGACTGTTGGAAGAACAGACATTTCTCAACCTTGACGTACAGGTCATGCTCCAACAGTAGACCAAGCACCCTGCGCAGCAGGGACACATGCCTGGCGCGTGTAGTGGAGTATGAGAATGTTGTCGATATACACCCTGCCTGTGCAGGACCCAGAAAATCTCTTCAACAAAGGAATGGAAGACTGATGGAGCATTCATCAACCCGTACGGCATGACGGGGTACTAATAGTACCCTGAGGTGGTACTAAATGCCGTCTTCCACTCGTCCCCCTCCCGGATACGCACCAGGTTGTATGCGCTCCTGAGATCCAATTTTGTGAAGAAGCGCGCCCCCGTGCATTGACTTGATCTCACTGGCGATGAGAGGCAGTGGGTAGCTGTACCTCACTGTGATCTGATTGATACCCCGATAATCAATACACGGGCGCAGACCTCCATCCTTCTTCACAAAAAAAGAAACTCGAGGAGGCAGATGAAGTGGAGGGCCAACTGTATCCCTGCCCCAGGGATTCGGAGATGTATGTTTCCATAGCCGCCATCTCCTCCTGTGACAGAGGATACACGTGACTCCTGGGAAGTGCTGCGTCTACAAGGAGATTTATCGCACAATCCCACCGGCTAGGGGGTGGTAATTGAGTCGCCTTCTTCTTACAGAAGGTGAGAGCCAAATCGGCATATTCTGAGGGGAAGCGCACGGTGGAGACCTGGTCTGGACTTTACACCGTAGTTGCACCGATGGAAACTCCTACACACCTCCCTGACCACTCTCGTGACCACCCCTTGAGAGCCCTCTGTTTTTACGAAATAGTGGGGTCATGACAGGCAAACCAGGGTAGGCCCAGCACCATGGGAAATGCAGGAGAATCAATAAGGAAGAGACTGATTCTCTCCTTGTGACCCTCCTGCGTCACCATGTCAAGTGGAGCGGTGGCCTCCCTTATCAGCCCTGACCCTAATGGTTGACTATCTAGGGCGTGCACAAGGAAGGGCATATCCACAGGAACAAGGGGGATCCCTAAACTATGAGCAAATGAACGGTCAATAAAATTCCCAGCTGCGCCTGACTCTACGAGCACCTTATGCGGGGAAAACTCAGGAAATTTAATAAACACATACATGTGAGCAACAGGGGGCTCTGGGTGAGCCTGGTTCCGACTCACCTGGGGTGACACGATAGTGCCCTGCCTGCTGCCTCGACTCCCTGAGGAACCTCCCCAGCACCGACCAGCAGTGTGCCCTCTGTGGCCACAGATGGTGCAGGAATGGCCCCTCCTCCGGTCGCCTAAGCGCAGCACCTCCCAGCTCCATGGGCGTCGGAGCGGAGGTGCTGGGGGATGGAACTGACAGGCCCCGATCCGGACGTCCGCAGGCAGCCAGCAGGTTGTCCAGCCGGATGGACAGATCCACCAGCTGGTCCAACAGGGTGGTGTCTCGGCTGGCCAACAGCCGACGAACGTCCCCGCGCAGACTGCACCGGTAGTGATCGATCAGGGCCCTGCCGTTCCATCCCGCTCTGGTGACCAGGGTCAGGAAGTCCAAAGCGAAATCCTGTGCCCTCCTCGTCGCCTGCTTCAGGTGGAACAGACGTTCACCCGCCGTTCGACCCTCAGGCGGGTGGTTGAAAACTGCCCGACGCAGCGGGTGAACTCAGCGTAATTGTCCAACGCCATTTCTCCTTCACTCCATACGGTGTTGGCCCACTTCAGGGCTTTGCCTGAGAGACAGGCGACGAGGGCGGACACGCTCTTATGTCCCGAAGGAGCCGGGTGGACGGTCGCCAGGTAGAGCTCCAGCCAGAGTAGGAACCCCTGGCATCCGGCAGCCGTCCCATCATACTCCCTCGGAAGAGCGAGCCGAATCCCATGGGACCGGGTGAAGGAGGGGTGGACAGTGTAGCCTGCTGTAGTGGGGCTGGACGATGACCTCCTCTCTCGCAACGATCCATCGTCTGCAGCACCCGATCCATGGCGTTGCCCAGACATTGCAATATATGCAATATGTGCTTCTGGACACGCTCCTCTACCGCCACAGGGAGGGCGTCTGGTCCTGCTGACTCCATTCGGTGGTGAGTAATTCTGTAATGGGTCTGTGTGTAGCTGGTGAGATGAGTCAGGCGCAGGACCGCAGATATGAGTAATGAAAGCAATTTTACTCAAATATATCACAATACACGTCGTATAAATACAAGGCCACAAATAGGGACCGGACCGCAATACAATAAACAATTACTCACAAACAAACATGGGGGGGAAAAGAGGGTTAAATAATTAACAAGTAATTGGGGGATTGAAACCAGGTGTGTAAGACAAAGACAAAACAAATGGAAAATGAAAAGTGGATCGGCGATGGCTAGAAGGCCGGTAATGTTGATCGGCCCACACAGAATTAGAAAACAAATCCAATTTTGATAAACTCCCATATCTATTGCATGAAATACCACTGTGCAATCACAGCAGCAAGATTTGTGACCTGTTGCCACAAGAAAAGGTCAACCAGTGAAGAACAAACACCATTGTAAATACAACCCATATTTGTTTTCCTGTTTGTACTGTAACCATTTGCACATTGTTTCAACACTGTGTATATATACATAATGACATTTCAAATGTCTTTTATTTTGGAACTTCTGTGAGTGTAATGTTTATTTTTGTTTATTTCACTTTTTTGTTTATCTACTTCACTTGCTTTGGTAATGTTAACATGTTTCCCATGCCAATAAAGCCCCTTGAATTGAATTGAGGGGGAGGCAGAGAGAGCACGAGAGAGGGAGGGGGGCAGGGGGAGAGACAGTTAGTCGTTCTGCTGAAATGGGAAAGGGATGAATTGCTGTGTTCCGTCAGGACTGTGTTCTGTGGGGATGCAATAGAGGAGCATCATCCACCCATTATGGAAACTACTGTGGAGGTCATCATCCAGCCTTGTCCTGTGTGGATTATGGAAGCCTTGTCCTGTGGAGGTCTGATGCCTGGCTGGGGCTTCTTAACAGCCTTGTCCTGTGTGGAGGTCTGAGGTCTGGCTGGGGGCTTCTCAACAGCCTTGTCCTGTGTGGAGGTCTGATGCCTGGCTGGGGGCTTCTCAACAGCCTTGTCCTGTGTGGAGGTCTGATGCCTGGCTGTCTAACAGGCTGGGGGCTTCTTCTTAACAGCCTTGTCCTGTGTGGAGGTCTGAGGTCTGGCTGGGGCTTCTAACAGCCTTGTCCTGTGTGGAGGTCTGAGGTCTGGCTGGGGGCTCTTAACAGCCTTGTCCTGTGTGGAGGTCTGAGGTCTGGCTGGGGGCTTCTCAACAGCCTTGTCCTGTGTGGAGGTCTGATGCCTGGCTGGGGGCTTCTCAACAGCCTTGTCCTGTGTGGAGGTCTGAGGCCTGGCTGGGGGCTTCTGGCTGGAGGTCTGAGGTCTGGCTCTCTTAACAGCCTTGTCCTGTGTGGAGGTCTGATGGGGGCCTTAACAGCCTTGTCCTGTGTGGAGGTCTGAGGTCTGGCTGGGGGCTTCTCAACAGCCTTGTCCTGTGTGGAGGTCTGATGCTTCTCAACAGCCTTGTCCTGGAGGTCTGATGCCTGGCTGGGGGCTTCTCAACAGCCTTGTCCTGTGTGGAGGTCTGAGGTCTGGCTGGGGGCTTCTCAACAGCCTTGTCCTGTGTGGAGGTCTGAGGTCTGGCTGGGGGCTTCTCAACAGCCTTGTCCTGTGTGGAGGTCTGAGGTCTGGCTGGGGGCTTCTCAACAGCCTTGTCCTTCTTAACAGCCTTGAACAGATCACTGATCTGACACAACAGGGTTCAGCAAAAGCCTTTAAATAGAATCCTTGTTTATACTGAGTATACCAAACATTAGGAACACCTTCCTAATATTGAGTTACACACCCCCCTTCCTTTTTGCACTCAGAACAGCCTCAATTCATCAGGGCATGGACTCTACAAGGTGTCAAAAGCGTTCCACAAGGATGCTGTTCCTTGTGGACTACAATGCTTCCCACAGTTGTCAAGTTGGCTGGATGTCCTTTGGGTGATGGACCATTCTTGATGCACACGGGAAACTGTTGAGTGTGAAAAACCCAGCAGCGTTGCATTTCTTGACACAAACTGGTGCACCTACTACCATATCCCGTTCAAAGGCACTTAAATATTTTGTCTTGCACATTCACCAGCTTTATGGCACACATACACAATCCATGTCAGGTTATATGCAACAGTTTGGGCAGCCTGGCTCATTGCGATTAATTTGCCAGAATGTTACGTAATTATGACATAACATTGAAGGTTGTGCAATGTAACAGGAATTTTTAGACTTAGGGATGCCACCCTTTAGATAAAATACCGAACGGTTCCGTATTTCACTGAAATAATAAACGTTTTCGAATCGACCATATTAATGACCAAAGGTTCGTATTTCTGTGTTATAATTAAGTCTATGATTTGATAGAGCAGTCTGACTGAGCAGCAGCAGGCTCGTAAGCATTCATACAAACAGCACTTTCGTGCATTTTGCCAGCAGCTCTTCGCAAGCACAGCACTGTTTATGACTTCAAGCCTATCAGCCTAATGGCTGGTGTAACCGATGTGAAATGGCTAGCTAGTTAGCGGGGTGCGCGCTAATAGCGTTTCAAACGTCACTCGCTCTGAGACCTAGAGTAGTTATTCCCCTTGCTCTGCAAGAGCCGCCTGATTTTGTGGATTGATGGGTAACGCTGCTTCAAGTGTGGCTGCTGTCAATGTGTTTCTGGTTCGAGCCCAGGGAGGGGCGAGGAGGGGGATGGGACGGAAGCTATACTCTTACACTGGCAATACTATAGTGCCTATAAGAACATCCAATAGTCAAAGGTTAATGTAATACAAATGGTATATAGAGAGAGTCCTATAAATACGATATTAACTACAACCTAAAATCTCTTACCTTGGAATATTGAAGTCTCATGTTAAAAGGAACCACCAACTTTCAAATGTTCTCATGTTCTGAGAAAGTAACTCATTATTTATTTGAGGCTAAATTGATTTTAATTGATGTGTTATATTAAAGTTAAAATAAGTTTTCATTCAGTATTGTTGTAATTGTCATTATTACAAATTTAAAAAATGGCAGATTAATCGGCATCGGCCTTTTTTGGTCCTCCAATAATCGGTATCGGCGTTGAAAAATCATAATCGGTCATTTGTGAGCTATATCACAAAAGTGAGTACACCCCTTACATTTTTGTAAATATGAGTATCTTTTCATGTGACAACACTGAAGAAATGACACTTTGCAAAAATGTAAAGTAGTGAGTGTACAGCTTGTATAACAAAATAGAGAGAGAGTCCTATAAATACGATATTAACTACAACCTGCTTCAGTATGTCACAGTACATGTTGGCATTCATGGTTCCCTCAATGAACAAATTTACATTGTTATACAAGCTGTACACTCACTACTTTACATTGTAGTAAAGTGTCATTTCTTCAGTGTTGTCACATGAAAAGATATACTCAAATATTTACAAAAATGTGAGGGGTGTACTCACTTTTGATGTACTGTATATATATATATCTCTGTGTTGTATTAGTGACTTCTTCAAGGATGGGAGGGAAGAAGGATGCATTGATAAGTAATGGGGTGACAAGGTAGCCTAGTGGTTAGCGTGTTGGACTAGTAACCGAAAGGTTGCAAGTTCAAAGCCCAGAGCTGACAAGGTACAAATCTGTTTTTCTGCCCCTGAACAGGCAGTTAACCCACTGTTCCTAGGCCGTCATTGAAAATAAGAATTTGTTCTTAACGGACTTACTGAGTTAAATAAAGGTGTACATTTTTTAAATTTTTTTATTAATTGGATGTGTGTTTTAGACCCCTAACCTCGTGGGTGGGAACAAAACCAACAAAGAGGAAGTTCTGCCTGACCTCCCAGCACTGGAGTTCATCGAGGTCAACTCTACAGCTCAGGTATGACCTTTGACCCCACAATTATCAGAACATAATTCTAGCATAGCCGAAAGAGGAAGCGAGACACCCCACTCGCTGTTTTTTTTTTCCTGGTTCAATGAACTAAGTAGACCAGACCCAGCTGCTATCTCATTGATGACTATTGGAAACTCACCCAGTTAAGTAGACCGGAACTGACCATTTTTTTTATCAATGTAAATGGCCTGAGTGAACTATCTTCATTTATCTGCTATCTTTGGTTCTAGAACATGGTGACGTTATAAGACCTTGTTATAATGTTTGTAATTAGACTGGTCCTATATATGTGTGCTGTCTCTCCAACTCCTATGGTCAATCGTGATGAGACTGCTCTAACAGACCTGGAACGAGGCTAATGTAGAATGGAACTGGGATTACAAAAGGAATGATCTAAGGTTGTGTGTTTGTTTCTCCAGGGGGGCCTGAATGCCAACCCGTTTGCAGCTCTGCAGAGTAAGGACCCGCTGCTGCTGTGCTGTAGTGACTGGGACCAGGGCTGGACACCCAATGCCCCTGCCCCCACCCCTGCCCCAGAGGTGGCACAGCCCAAGGCAAACCTGGGCAACCATGGAGACACAGCTATGGTAAGGACAGAGGTCAGACTTTTGGCCTCAGAAAATACTGCATACTTTGTTTTAGGTTGTCAGACTGAAAAGAACAGTCCCAACTAGACTGTATTATATTCTACCTGAGGTCCAGTTGTTTGCGTCGTTATCTGGCAACCTGCCTAACACCACTAAGCAGCTGGTAAGAACTAATTTCATTGGAAAGCAATTGCAGTCTGACCTCCTGTTGTCGTGTTTGTTAGACATTAGACCTCTGCCCCTGCACATCCTCCCTGGACGCACTGCCGCAATGCATATTTAATTGTTAGTTAATTGGAAGAAAATGAGAACAATTCCTCTCCCCAATGTTCTCACTTCTGAATTCATTAACCAAAATAAAAAGCCTTGTTTGTGCCAAATTCCTGCATGAGGAACAAAATAAAACACAAATTAAGAACTTTGAGAGAGGGCCGGGCGATATCGAGTGTTTTCGATATATTCAAGATTGTTTTCGCGCGATGTGGAAAATGCCTGTATCGCAGGAGTGGAGGTTCTGTTATAATGTAACTTTTTTTACAAATGCAGCATCTCACTGTCTCTTCTGCCAGCCCAACACGTGCACAGAGGTTATCCACCAATCACAACCTTTCACAAGTTGTAACCACGCCGGAGAGGTGTAGTGGTGGTAAGAGTTCCACCAACATGGAAAGTGAGGAAGCCAGCTCGTGAGGATGAAATCATCCCTTGTTTTTTCAGTAATATGGAAGTGGTTCGGGGTTAAGAGGTCTGATGTTCAGCAAACGAATGTCCTGTGCAAAATGTTTCGAAAGAATTGCAACGAAAAGCAGCAGTACAACCAACCTCTTCCATCACCTGCAACTGAATCACAAGGTGGAATGGGAGGAAAGCATGAGACTACGCAATGCAGATTCCAGTCGCCCAATTCCCAAAACGTCTGCTAAAAGACAAACTACCATACCCGCAACTTTTTCAAACGTAATCCCTTATGACAAGTAAAGTTTGAGGTGGAAGTTCGATCTATGGTCGAGCAGTATGTTAGAGCCATACCTAAGTTTGACAGTCCACTACATCAATCAACCCTGGATATTGCAAAATGTCTGCCTCCAGACGTCTTACTTCCCTGATGATCATACGGGTGAAGTAATAGCCCAGGGTCTCAATGACTCTCTGGCATCGTGGAAGATGAGTGAAAACCGACAGGTGTACATGACAACTGACATCGGAGGCAACATGATAAAAGCATTGCACTTGAACATATAGACCCGCCTGCAGTGCTTTGGGCACAGGCTTCACCTCGCCATTGGTAAGTGTGATGTTGGATAATTAAAGTGCATTCAAAACAGTGATGTTAAGGCCAGCTGAAAGCGAATGTGTTAGTAGTTGTGTTATTCTGCCAATCCAATAGCAATTAAACACAGGCTGTTTTAATTATATCAACAAATGAACTAAATTGATACATTTTCAATCAAAATGATTATATAAATTACATATTGAAATAGCTAGTGGTCAAACATTCCTAAACAATAGAATAGACGTTTGGGTGTGTTTATTTGTGGTGTTCATTTATTTTGCACAAATAGGCCTTGAGAATTATGTCTTGGCCTTTTTTTCTTTCTTTTTTAGAGAAAAACAGGAAATGGAGAGATATATCATCCAGACCTCTAAAGAAAAGTGATATTACTATTAGCCTATTCCCCCAGCCTGTATTCCCCCAGCTCCTGCCTGTATTCCCCCAGCTCCTGCCTGTATTCCCCCAGCTCCTGTATTCCCCCAGCTCCTGCCCGTATTCCCCCAGCTCCTGCCCGTATTCCCCCAGCTCCTGCCCGTATTCCCCCAGCTCCTGCCCGTATTCTCCCAGCTCCTGCCCGTATTCCCCCAGCTCCTGCCCGTATTCCCCCAGCTCCTCCCCCAGCTCCTGCCCGTATTCCCCAGCTCTACTTTGAGTTGGGATTTTTTCACATGCTTCTAAATGACGTGTTATTAATGCTGAATGCTGTGTGAATGTATTTCTGGTGCCCTAAATATGCATTTGTTTTAGCCGGTTGTGTTTCTATGATTTGGTGCTTTCGAAGTCCCAGTCATTCAATGCATGATCTTCCTTACTACCCTTTCTGCCCCCATGTGTTTCAGGCCCCCCCTTCACTTAGTGCCAGTGAGCTGAAGCAGCCATGCTCTGTAAATGGAGGGGTGGTGTCCCTCATACCTGCTGTGCCCCCCCAGCCCTCCACTCTGAAAACCCTGAGCCTCCGTACCCCCGGATTGACGCAGACCCAGAGTGCCCCATACGGTACGGTTAACAAATACACACACGGTAAACAAACCATTACACACACACACACACCGGTAAACAAACCATTACACACACACACACACCGGTAAACAAACCATTACACACACACACACACCGGTAAACAAACCATTACACACACACACACACACACACCGGTAAACAAACCATTACACACACACACACACCGGTAAACAAACCATTACACACACACACGTAAACAAACCATTACACACACACACACACCGTAAACAAACCATTACACACACACACACACGGTAAACAAACCATTACACACACACACACGTAAACAAACCATTACACACACACACACGTAAACAAACCATTACACACACACACGTAAACACACACACACACGTAAACAAACCATTACACACACACGTAAACAAACCATTACACACACACGTAAACAAACCATTACACACACACACACACACGTAAACAAACCATTACACACACACACACACGTAAACAAACCATTACACACACACACACGTAAACAAACCATTACACACACACACACGTAAACAAACCATTACACACACACACACACACGTAAACAAACCATTACACACACACACACACACACGTAAACAAACCATTAGCACACACACACACACACACACACGTAAACAAACCATTACACACACACACACACACGTAAACAAACCATTACACATACACACACACACACACGTAAACAAACCATTACACACACACACACACACACGTAAACAAACCATTACACACACACACACACACGTAAACAAACCATTACACACACACACGTAAACAAACCATTACACACACACACACACACGTAAACAAACCATTACACTCACACACACACACACACACACACACAGGGGTTAGCCTGAGCACTTATGATGCTAGAGAGACACAATGAAATTCCCCACTAGTGAATGGCCCTGCACAGAGAAACTGACACGGGTCCAATATGTTACCATAGCTATTTGACCAAATGGTGTTACCTAATTGCATAAGCCTTGGTAATGATACACTGTTACAGTGCAGTGGTTTTGGTTAAGTTGTGAACAAAAAAGACCTGAACAGGCCATGGAAATACAACAAGCAGACTGAGCTTTACACATCATCTAATGTTGTTCAGCAGCAGTGTTGCAGCTATATAAATCAAATTGTATTTGTCACATGCGCCAAATACAACAGCAACCTTACAGTGAAATGCTTACTAACAAGCCCTTAACCAATAATACAGTTTTAATAAAAATACCAAAACAAAAAAAAGATAAGAGTAACAAATAATTAAAGAGCAGCAGTAAAATAACAATAGCGGGGCTGTATACAGGGGCTAACGGAACAGAGGCAATGTGGAGGCTATATACAGGGGGTACCGGTACAGAGGCAATGTGGAGGCTATATACAGGGGTACCGGTACAGAGGCAATGTGGAGGCTATATACAGGGGGTACCGGTGCAGAGTCAATGTGGAGGCTATATACAGGGGTACCGGTGCAGAGGCAATGTGGAGGCTCTATACAGGGGTACCGGTACAGAGGCAATGTGGAGGCTATATACAGGGGTACCGGTACAGAGGCAATGTGGAGGCTATATACAGGGGGTACCGGTACAGAGGCAATGTGGAGGCTATATACAGGGGTACCGGTACAGAGGCAATGTGGAGGCTATATACAGGGGGTACCGGTACAGAGGCAATGTGGAGGCTCTATACAGGGGGTACCGGTACAGAGGCAATGTGGAGGCTCTATACAGGGGTACCGGTACAGAGGCAATGTGGAGGCTCTATACAGGGGTACCGGTGCAGAGGCAATGTGGAGGCTCTATACAGGGGGTACCGGTGCAGAGGCAATGTGGAGGCTCTATACAGGGGTACCGGTACAGAGGCAATGTGGAGGCTCTATACAGGGGGTACCGGTACAGAGGCAATGTGGAGGCTCTATACAGGGGTACCGGTACAGAGGCAATGTGGAGGCTCTATACAGGGGGTACCGGTACAGAGGCAATGTGGAGGCTATATACAGGGGTACCGGTACAGAGGCAATGTGGAGGCTATATACAGGGGGTACCGAAAAGTCACAGAAAATTGTGCATTGATGTCTGTTGGCGACTAATGCAAAGATGCTGTTTTTATCTTAAGTTAGGATTCTGACTCTGCTGCCATGGAAGATGTCTACATCATAAGGTGTTTCCTGTGTTGTCTAGGTTCGTCTGTGTTCCCTCTGTTTGGGACGGGGGTGCCGTGTCACAGCCCTTTGCCTTGGGCCCGAGCCGCCCTCTGGCTACCGGCACTGGTTTCCACCTCCTCAACTGGTACCCTCACAAATGGCTGAATGTGGAGGCTCCTGTACAGAGAATGTGGAGGCTCATGCACAGCTGGTCAAACCAGCATCATCCTGCTATGTGCAGACATGATTCTTACCTGTTAGAATGTTAGCTCTACAGTCAGGGGGATCCTTACCTGTTAGAATGTTAGCTACCTACAGAGGATCCAATGTTAGAATGTTAGCTACCTATACACGATCCTTACCTGTTAGAATGTTAGCTACCTACAGTCAGACAGATCCTTACCTGTTAGAATGTTAGCTGATATACAGATCCTTACCTGGAATGTTAGCTACCTACAGTCAGACACGATCCTTACCTGTTAGAATGTTAGCTACCTACAGTCAGACAGATCCTTACCTGTTAGAATGGCTACCTACACAGACACGATCCTTACCTGTTAGAATGTTAGCTACCTACAGTCAGACACGCAACCTGTTAGAATGTTAGCTACCTACAGTCAGACACGATCCTTACCTGTTAGAATGTTAGCTACCTACAGAGGCTTACCTGTTAGAATGTTAGCTACCTACAGTCAGACACGATCCTTACCTGTTAGAATGTTAGCCGGTACAGAGGCACCTGTTAGAATGTTAGCTGCCTATACACGATCCTTACCTGTTAGGGTACCTACAGTCAGACACGATCCTTACCTGTTAGAATGTTAGCAATGTGATCCTTACCTGTTAGAATGTTAGCTACCTACAGTCAGACACGATCCTTACCTGTTAGAATGTTAGGCAACCTGTTAGGATGGCTATATACAGATCCTTACCTGTTAGAATGGTACCGGAAAAGTCATGCACCTACAGTCAGAAATCCTTACCTGTTAGAATGTGCATTGATGTACCTGTTAGAATGTTAGCTACCTACATCAAAGATGCTGTTTTTATACCTTCAGACACGATCCTTACCTGTTAGAATTCTGACCTACAGTCAGACACGATCCTTACCTGGAAGATACCTACATCAGACACGGTGTTTCCTGAATGTTGTCTAGGTTCGTCCGATCCTTACCTGTTAGAATGTTAGCCCTCAGTCAGACACGATCCTTACCTTTAGAATGTTAGACAGGGGACATGCTTACCTGTTAGAATGTCACCTACAGTCCCGATCCTTACCTGTTAGAATGGCCCAGTCAGCCGATCCTTACCGTTAGAATGTTAGCTACCTACCGGCACTGGTTTCCACCGATCCTCAACTGGTACCCAGTCAGACACTTACCTGTTAAATGGCCTGAATACACACACACTTACCTGTTAGAATGCACAGCTGGTCAGACCACGCATCATACCTGTTAGAATGTTAGCTACCTGCAGACATGATTCTTACCTGTTAGAATGTTAGCTACCTACAGTCAGACACGATCCTTACCTGTTAGAATGTTAGCTACCTACAGTCAGACACGATCCTTACCTGTTAGAATGTTAGCTACCTACAGTCAGACACGATCCTTACCTGTTAGAATGTTAGCTACCCTACAGTACCTGTTAGAATGTTAGCTACCTACAGTCAGACACGATCCTTACCTGTTAGAATGTTAGCTACCTACAGTCAGACACGATCCTTACCTGTTAGAATGTTAGCTACCTACAGTCAGACACGATCCTTACCTGTTAGAATGTTAGCTACCTACAGTCAGACACGATCCTTACCTGTTAGAATGTTAGCTACCTACAGTCAGACACGATCCTTACCTGTTAGAATGTTAGCTACCTACAGTCAGACACGATCCTTACCTGTTAGAATGTTAGCTACCTACAGTCAGACACGATCCTTACCTGTTAGAATGTTAGCTACCTACAGTCAGACACGATCCTTACCTGTTAGAATGTTAGCTACCTACAGTCAGACACGATCCTTACCTGTTAGAATGTTAGCTACCTACAGTCAGACACGATCCTTACCTGTTAGAATGTTAGCTGCCTACAGTCAGACACGATCCTTACCTGTTAGAATGTTAGCTGCCTACAGTCAGACACGATCCTTACCTGTTAGAATGTTAGCTGCCTACAGTCAGACACGATCCTTACCTGTTAGAATGTTAGCTACCTACAGTCAGACACGATCCTTACCTGTTAGAATGTTAGCTGCCTACAGTCAGACACGATCCTTACCTGTTAGAATGTTAGCTACCTACAGTCAGACACGATCCTTACCTGTTAGAATGTTAGCTACCTACAGTCAGACACGATCCTTACCTGTTAGAATGTTAGCTACCTACAGTCAGACACGATCCTTACCTGTTAGAATGTTAGCTACCTACAGCCAGACACGATCCTTACCTGTTAGCTACCTACAGCCAGTCCTCTTTTTTTGGTTTGATATTGATGTCGTGTCATAGACTTCTCCCATGTTTTCTCTAACACTACAAGGAATGTGTGCAGAGTTGATCGCTCCTTCTTCGAAATAGAAAATAATCGGAAAGCTTGTTTTGTAGAACTTTGAGTTGTGTTTTTACCGGTTAAGTTTTATTTTCTGCCTTCAGGTACGCTTTGATACGTTTTATGTGTTTCATATTGTAATGACCAGGTTAGTTTCCTCCTTATCTACCTGTTGCCTGTTTAACTGCTCAGCAGGTTAGTTTCCTTAGAGGACAGGGGACTTTTCAAATGACACTGTTTTGAAACAGAAAGAAATAATGTAATTTTATTTTTTTGAAAATAAACCAAAATTGAAAACTTGAGAACCTGAGAAATTGAGAATTTGATTTCATGTTCACACACAGTAGGAACAGTACAGTGACTATGTCCAAAGTAGAACAAGAATGTCAAATAAAGGTAAGAATGATAATGCAAATGCTTAAAATCTCATCCCATCAGATACGCCCACACGTCGGGGTCAAGTGGCACACAAATGACAGAAAAGCTTTTGAAACGGAGGAAGTACTGTGGACAGCACTACCCAAACCTGTCGCAAAAGATTGGTCTTTTTGTTTACCATTTCAAAACTTCATCTGTTTGTGCCAAATGAATAGTGACCCCAGGTCAGAGTGTGAAGAGGTGGTCAGCATCTCAGAAAAGAGAGGAGAAAGCAGCCTGTCATCCTCCATTGCCCCTCGCTCTGCTGCCCTCACCTATCACCTCCCTGTGCATCCATCACATGTGACGGAACCTAACCCTCCAACCCCAACCACCAATCCACTGATTCATCCTTTTACTCATTCGCTCCTCTCTTTTTATTCATGCTCTCTGCTTTTTCTGCAGCACGTCACTTCAAATAAGACATTACATCAGGCCTACAGCGTGTTGAGAGTGTACTCTGAGAGAGGACGAATAATCCTGGGACATGATGATGGAAAAACAATAAATAAAATAAATCGTCTGCATCAGGCCATGAGTGATCTGAGTTGACGACTTGTTTCCCTATGACTAAACTACTCTGTCTCATCAGGAAACACCACCCACTCACCCCTGTGTACAGCTGGATCTAACAATGTCCCCCCCTGTCAAAATGATCAATGTCAGAGGACACCGGACGCTGTTTTCTATTGAGGTGCTGCCAGTGACACGACAAGACCTCCGTCCTTCATTTTGGATCCAGGTGACATGGCGAGCCAGGGGTCCAGATGCGCCTGTGTTGTGTCCTTGGATCCTCACTGGTCCCTGTGCACTGAACTCTGCCAATTAGCCTTTTAAATGGTTCCTTAATGAGCCCTGCCCGAGCAGCATTGGAGGAGGCCTGGACATTTAGAAGGCCATAGCAGGAGAACGTATGCTGCCTTCAGGGTAATGCCTCATTGCAGCTCAAAGGGGCGGGCAGCACAGAAACTAGAATTAGCAACGGAAAGCATAAGTTATAGTACTGTATAGCACTGGCTTAAACCTCTGTGGACTAGTACTGGTCGCAGAGATTTTAGGTCCCTGGCCTGAGATGGTGAGCTGACACAATTATGTCAGTTCTTAAGTGTTAACTTCAATGCAAGTCTACCTCCAAGAAGGGAGGGCCATATCTTCCTGGTTAAGAAACCATTTAATATCTGATTTATCCTCGGCTTCTCGATCTGACTTCACAGGTTGATTAAAAAGAACCTAGACTATACAGTACTTTCAGAAAGTATTCACACTCCTTGACTTACTCCACATTTTGTTTTTACAGCCTGAATTCAAAATGGATTAAGTATATAATTTTTGTGACTACATGGAACTATATTCCACATCAAGTAACTGATGCAGTAAAATTACATTTTTAAAACAATATAAAAATACACCTTATGGAACAGCAGGAACTGTGAAGCAACACAAACATAGACACACTCATACACACGATAACATGCACACTAAACACATGGATTTTGTGGTATAGATATGTGATAGTGGATTAGGGGCCTGAGGGCACACAGTGTGTTGTGAAATCTGCTATGAATGTATTTTAATGTTTTTAAAATTGTACAACTGACTTTTTTCTTTACCCCAGGAAGAGGCTAATGGGGATCCATATTATACACAATGCCCCATTATGACAAAGTGAAAAAATATTTTTATACATTTTTGCAAATTCATTAAATATTATATTTATGTATATCTAATTTACAAACAATACCAGTCAAAAGTTTGGACACCTACTCATTCAAGAGTTTTACTTTATTTTGACTATTTTCTTGTTTGTAGAATAATAGTGAAGACATCAAAACTATGAAATAACACATGGAATCATGTAGTGACCAAAAAAGTGTTAAACAAATGAAAATATATTTTAGATAATGGCTGCTTTTCCTTCACTCTGCGGTCCAACTCATCCCAAACCATCTGAATTGGGTTGAGGTCGGGTGATTGTGGAGGCCAAGTCATCTGATGCAGCACTCCATCACTCTCCTTCTTGGTCAAATAGTCCTTACAAAGCCTGGAGGTGTGTTGGGTCATTGTCCTGTTGAAAAATAAATGATAGTGCCACTAAGCACAAACCAGATGGTATGGCGTATCGCTGCAAAATGCTGTGGTAGCCATGCTGGTTAAGTGTGCCTTGAATTCTAAACAAATCACTGACAGTGTCACCAGCAAAGCACCATCACACCACCACCTCCATGCTTCACGGTGGGAACCACACATGTGGAGATCATCCATTCACCTATTCACCAATTTGTAAGTCGCTCTGGATAAGAGCGTCTGCCAAATGACTTAAATGTAAATGTAAATGTACTCTGCGTCTCACAAAGACACGGCGGTTGGAACCAAAAATCTCAAATTTGGACTCGTCAGACCAAAGGACAGATTTCTCCTGGTCTAATGTCCGTTGCTCGTGTTTCTTGGCCCAAGCAAGTCTCTTCTTTTTATTGGTGTCCTTTAGTAGTGGTTTCTTTGCAGCAATTTGACTATGAAGGTCTGATTCACACAATCTCTTCTGAACAGTTGATGTTGAGATGTGTCTGTTACTTGAACTCTGTGAAGCATTTATTTGGGCTGCAATTTCTGAGGCTGTTAACTCTAATGGGAGGTAACTCAGGGTCTTCCTTTCCTGTGGCGGTCCTCATGAGAGACAGTTTCATCACAGTGCTTGATGGTTTTTGCAACTGCACTTGAAGAAACTTTCAAAGTTATTGAATTTTCCGCATTGACTGACCTTCATGTCTTAAAGTAATGATGGACTGTCATTTATCTTTGCTTATTTGAGCTGTTCTTGTCATAATATGGACTTGGTATTTTACCAAGTAGGGCTATCTTCTGTATACCCCCTCTACCTTGTCACAACACAACTGATTGGCTCAAACGCATTAAGAAGGAATGAAATTCCACAAATTAAGAAGGCACACCTGTTAATTGAAATGCATTCCAGTTGACTACCTCGTGAAGCTGGCTGACAGAGCGCCAAGAGTGTGCAAAGTTGTCATCAAGGCAAAGGGTGGCAACTTTGAAGAATCTCAAATATAAAATATATTTTGATTTGTTCAACACCTTTTTGATTACCACATGTAATTTCATAGTTTTGATGTCTTCACTATTATTCTACCATGTAGAAAATAGTAAAAATAAATAAAAACCTTTGGAATGAGTAGGTGTGTCCAAACTTTTGACTGGTACTGTATGTGTTCACACCCCTGACTTACAGCTGTAGTCTTTCTGGGTAAGTCTCTAAGAGCTTTCCACACCTGGATTGTGCAGCATTTTCCCATTATTCTTTCAAAATGTTTCAAGCTCTGTCAAATCGGTTGTTGTTGATTGGTAGAGAACGATTTTCAAGTCTTGCCATAGATTTTAAGTCAACTTTAACTTGGCCACAGAAACATTCACGGTCTTCTTGGTAAGCATCTCCTGTGTAGATTTGAACTGGGTTTGGGAAACCTTTATGATAGACCATCTAAAGCAGGGCTTTCCAACTCTGTTCCTGGAAAGCTATCCTCCTGTAGGTTTACACCAGGGCCTCCAACCCTGTTGAAATGAAAACCTACAGGAGTGTTGCTGTCCAGGAGCAGTGTTGGAGAGCCCTGGTGTAAACCTACGGGATGGTAGCTCTTCAGGAACAGGGTTGGAGGGCTCTGGTGCAAATCTACAGGAGGGTAGTTCTTCAGGAACAGGATTGGAGGCCCTGGTGTAAATCTACAGGAGGGTAGTTCTTCAGGAACAGGGTTGGAGGGCTCCCTACAGGAGGGGTGATTAGGGCCCTGGTGTAAATCTACAGGAGGGTAGTTCTTCAGAAACAGGGTTGGAGGGCTCTGGTGTAAATCTACAAGAGGGTGGTTCTTCAGGAACAGGGTTGGAGGGCTCTGGTGTAAACCTACAGGAGGGTAGTTCTTCGGGAACAGGATTGGAGGGCCCTGGTGTAAATCTACAGGAGGGTAGTTCTTCAGAAACAGGGTTGGAGGGCTCTGGTGTAAATCTACAAGAGGGTGGTTTTTCGGGAACAGGGTTGGAGGGCTCTGGTGAACAGGTAGTTCTTGGAGGGTTGGAGGGCTCTGGTGTAAACCTACAGGAGGGTAGTTCTTCGGGAACAGGGTTGGAGGGCTCTGGTGTAAACAGGAGGGTAGTTCTCGGGAACAGGAGGGCTCTGGGTAAACCTACAGGAGGGTTCTTCGGGAACAGGGTTGGAGGGCTCTGGTGTAAACCTACAGGAGGGTAGCTCTTCGGGAACAGGGTTAGATCTAGAGTATGTGTTACCAAGTCCAAACCTTTGTACTATGATCTAGTCGCCAGTGCCACCTCCTCCTGTTCACAATGTTACTCCAAGAAACCTAGCTTGGCGTTATAGACCGAAACATACGCTACGCAATTGCACACACACACACACCCATAGTGAGTCATTAGCTGTGTTTGTGCTCCCCTCCCCCTCTTCTCCTATGCACTGCTTCTGTCTCTGCTGCTGAATTCTGATGGCTTCAGTCCAACATCGCCAGTACCAATAATAAACTCCATATTCAAGAGGAGCTTCTGAGCAGCGTGTGTGTGTGTGTGTGTGTGTGTGTGTGTGTGTGTGTGTGTGTGTGTGTGTAAAATGAGGCGCATTCTTATTTATATCCTCCTTTGAAAGGCTTATCTCCTATATATTACATTTTAGGAACAAATTAAGTGGAAGCAAATTGAGAAGCTTATCATCCCCGGGCATCTTTGGGTGCGCAGACCAACTAACACTGGTTAACCATTTGGTTGATAATCCAAGTTCCATAGACATTACAGTGATAGCTAGCTCTTTCACACACACTTTGTCAAGCTGGTAACAACTATGTAGAAGGAGAACACCATTGCATACAAGTCCTGGAACGGGCAACTCCACCTATATAGCCATCACTCAATAACTGACCAATAGAGGCTTGTTGGTTAATGAGGATCATTCATGTAGGCTGGTTGGTCAGAGGATGGGAAGGAGGCTGGTTTGTCATAGGATGGGAATGGGGCTGGCCGGCGAGTGAGGCAGGCACGTCCAGTGCTCTCTCTGGGAGAATTTATAGCTGTGTGAATGAATGCCGGCCTTGAAGGGTCTCTGGGGGCAGAGTACTTCAGCTCAGCTCAATGGAGCAGTGTGACCACAGGGATGGAGTGTAGTTGGCTGTCTGGGTAATATTGGCTGCTGGGAATGTTTTGGGCAGGGCACTGATCAAAGGTCAAATAGGGGTGATTATATTTGGCATGTTTCACGGCATGTACAAGTGTGAGGTGTGAAATGGAAAGGTGTTTTGCTTATCCCAACTCCCGCTGAGACACCGTCGGAGAGAGGGGGGTCACGGCCAGGGATCAGCCATTAGTGACGGCGACCCTGAAGCATTTAGGGTTAAGTGCCTCGCTCAAGGGCAGATCGACGGATTTTGTTTTTACACTTTGTCGGCTCTGGGATTTGAATTAGCAACTACCTGCCTCCCTACACACAGTAGGCTGGCTACCTGTTGAAAACAATGTGGTGGAGATCCGTTACCACCCTAAGGGGATGTTAGATTCAGTGTGTGTGTTTAATTCCAATCCACTTTCTTCCAAAAATGTGTACTACTGTCAATAAGTCAGTCAGTAAGTACCCAAAAACATTCTCAACAATGGCCCCTAACCACACGGTTACTGATGGCATCCACTGTTCATTTGATAAGACAGCCACAATCTGCAGTAGTCAAACAGTTTACTGTAGTCAAATGCAGCTCCTGTGAGCTGTTCTAGTCTGTTGGCGTTGAGGCAGAGTTAATATTTGATGGCACTAGTGAGATGACAGTTCCATTACAGGTTATTTATGAGGGCCAAGTATAATAGATATGCAGATACCACAGCATAGCGCTGTCAGCAGTTGCAGAAGCATCGTCTCGATTGGGAGTGTGTGAGGGGTGTGGAGAGTGTGTGAGGGGTGTGGGGAGTGTGTGAGGGGTGTGGGGAGTGTGTGGGGGTGTGGGGAGTGTGTGAGGGGTGTGGGAAGTGTGTGAGGTGTGTGGGGGTGTGTGAGGGGTGTGTGGCGTGTGTGAGGGGTGTGGGGTGTGGGGAGTGTGTGAGGGGGTGTGGGGCGTGTGTGAGGAGTGTGTGAGGTGTGTGGGGGTGTGTGAGGGGTGGGGGTGTGTGAGTGGTGTGGGGCGTGTGTGTGGGGAGTGTGTGAGGGGGTGGGGGTGTGAGGGGTGTGGGGTGTGTGTGGGGGGTGTGTGGGGAGTGTGTGAGGGGTGTGGGGGTGTGTGAGTGGTTTGGGGAGTGTGTGAGGGTGGGGAGTGTGTGAGGGGTGTGGGGAGTGTGTGAGGGTTTGGGAGTGTGTGAGGGGTGAGGGCGTGTGGGGAGTGTGTGAGGGTGTGGGGAGTGTGTGAGGGTGTGTGGGGAGTGTGTGACGTGTGTGGTGGTGGGGAGTGTGTGAGTGGGTGAGGTGTGTGGGGGTGTGTGAGGCAGGGGAGTGTGTGAGGGGTGTGGGGTGTGTGTGAGTGGTGTGGGGATGTGTGAGGGGTGTGGGGTGTGTGGGAGTGTGTGAGGGGTGTGGGAGTGTGTGAGGAGTGTGTGAGGGTGTGTGAGGGGGTGTGGGGCATGTGTGATGTGGGGGGAGTGTGTGAGTGGTGTGGGGCGTGTGTGAGGGGTGTGGGGGTGTGTGAGGGGTGTGGGGCGTGTGTGTGGGGGCGGGGAGTGTGTGGGGGTGTGGGGGGTGTGTGAGGGTGTGGGGGTGTGTGAGGGTGTGTGTGTGTGGGGTGTGGGGGTGTGTGAGGGAGTGTGGGGCGGTGTGAGTGGTGTGGTGGTGTGGGGCGTGTGTGAGGGTGTGGGGGCGTGTGTGAGTGGTGTGGGGCGTGTGTGAGGGTGTGGGGCGTGTGGTGTGGGGCGTGTGTGAGTGGTGTGGGCGTGTGTGAGGGGGTGTGGGGAGTGTGTGAGGGTGTGGGCGTGTGTGAGTGGTGTGGGGCGTGTGTGAGGGTGTGGGCGTGTGTGAGGGGTGTGGGGCGTGTGTGAGGGGTGTGGGGGTGTGGGGGTGTGTGTGGGGTGTGTGGGGCGTGTGTGAGGGGTGAGGGTGAGTGTGTGAGGGATGTGTGAGGGGTGTGGGGCGTGTGTGAGGAGTGTGGGGGAGTGTGTGAGGGTGGGGGTGTGGGGCGTGTGTGGGGAGTGTGTGAGGGGTGTGAGGGGGTGTGGGGTGTGTGTGGGGAGTGTGTGAGGGGGTGTGGGGGTGTGGGGTGTGAGGGTGTGAGGGTGTGGGGCGTGTGTGAGGAGTGTGTGAGGGGTGTGGGGTGTGGGGGTGTGGGGTGTGTGTGAGGAGTGTGTGAGGGTGTGTGGGGTGTGGGGTGTGTGTGTGGGGGGTGTGGGGCGTGTGTGAGGGTGAGGGTGTGGGGCGTGTGTGGGGAGTGTGTGGGTAGTGTGTGAGAGGTGTGGGCGTGTGTGAGGGGTGTGGGGAAAGTGTGAGGGGTGTGGGGAGTGTGTGAGGGGTGTGGGGCTTCAAAGCTGCCACACTGAATGTAATAGCAAGCAGGGACTTGAGAGGAAATGTGCCACACTGGCGGGTGAATTTAACTTCTTCTGTTTTACACTTGTGTCCAGATTCTTGTTAACCTACTCTAGTCATTCCATAGAAAGAAGGCCTTTTAGCTGAATTGTTAATAGCAGTGGAAACTAATTGCAACGAGAGAAGTGTACTCTCATTTGTTTCTTCCGGTAGTCAACATCACACAGAAGGTTTGTGATCTAGAAGAGATCTAGAAGAGATCATTTCCACTTCATTGACTATCCATATAGTTTATCAGCTGCAGTATGCCTTACTGCTTGTCTTATCATGAGCTGTCTGTTGTATGTGTACAGTGATTTTTATGCCATTGAAATACTTGGGTCCAAACAGTGTAAACTTAAGAGACTTAAAATCAGACATAAAGTACACTATATATACAAAATTATGAGGACACCGCTTTAAATTTTGGATTTGACTATTTCAGCAACACCCAATGCTGACAGGTGTATAAAATAGAGCACACAGCCATGCAATCTCCATAGACAAACATTGGTAGTAGAATGGCCTTACTGAAGAGCTCTGTGACTTACAATGCTGTATCGTCATAGGATGGCACCTTTTCAACTAGTCTGTTTTAGAGCTGCCCCGATCAACTGTAAGTGCTGTTATTGTGAAGTGGAAACGTCTAGGAGCAACAACTGCTCAGTCACAGAACAGAGTGCTGAAGCGCATAGCGCATGGCCGAGCAGCCACACAAGCCTAAGATCACCATGCGCAATGCCAAGCGTTGGCTGGAGTGGTGTAAAGCTCACCTCCATTGGACTCTGAAGCAGTGGAAACGCGTTCTATGGAGTAATGAATCACGCTTCAGCATCTAGCAAACCGAAGGACGAATCTGGGTTTGGCGGATGCCAGGAGAATGCTACCTGCCTGAATGCATAGTGACAACTATAAAGTTGGGTGGAGGAGAAATAACGTGGCTGTTTTTCATGGTTCTGGCTAGGCCCGTAGTTCCAGAAGGGAAATCTTAACGCTACAGCATACAATTACATTCTAGACGATTCTGTGCTTCCAACTATGTGGCAACAGTTTGGGAAGAACCTTTCTTGTTCCAGCATGACAATGCCCTCGTACACAAACAAAGGTCCATACAGAAATGGTTTGTCGAGATCGGTGTGTAATAACTTGACTGGCCTGTGCAGAGCCCTGACCTCAACCCCATCGAACACCTTTGTGATGAATTGGAATGCTAACTGCATGTCAGGCCTAATCCTTCAACATCAGTGCCAGACGTCACTAATGCTCTTGTGGCTGAGTGGAAGCAAGTCCCCGCAGCAATGTTCCAACATCTAGTGGAAAGCCATTCCAGAAGAGTAGAGGCTGTTATAGCAGCAAAGAGGGGACCAATGCTATATTAATGCCCATGATTTTGGAATGAGATGAGCGACAAGCAGGTGTCCACATACTTTTGGTCATGTAGTGCATGTAGAAAAGATAATGGACCTATATATTCTGAAAATATATAATATTTGAGAACTGACAATTACCATAATAAAAGCTGGACAGTCAGGGAAAATTGAAAATTCCGAAAACATAGAATAAGCAGTATTTTTTTAACCAGTATTGATTTTGTTATTATGTTTGAGCAAAAGAACACAGCCATGGCAAAATGCACAGAATTTATTTAAAACTGAAACTCCATAGAGAAATGTTGAGATTTGAGGAAATAGGCGTTCAAAGATCTCTTTATACCACCAAGATGGGGGCTTATTTTCTCTAAAATTCAGTGGCACCGACAGGCAGACAGCGCCCATTGCCACACTTCCTGAAACGCCCACCACCTAAGCCTCTTTTTTTATCCATAAAAAAGCCTGATATAGTGGAGCTGCAGTGCCAGTGACTGAGGACTAGCATAGTGGAGACAAGTACACCTACTTTTGACCAGAGCCCGTTGGGAAATAGGGGGCTGTTTGGGACACAACTAGTGGGTCACATGATGGATAGATACACTTACAGAGAGAGCCGGCACAATGCTTAGTCATGATCAATCATCTCGCACTCCTCCGCTGTCCCAGAGGTCATTTGGTCCTCTAACACTGTCTGCATGTTAAATATGCACCACCTTTCATCTCCGTACAGTCAGTAACTGAGGAATAATAATGGATGATGCATTATTCATATTGTCAGTTACACCACAACAATCCCTCATTAAATATCCCTCAGTCAGGATAGGTCTGTAATTTGTATTGAAGATTTTGTGCCAATTTGTTGCAAAGATGAACTCACTCTTTCGCCCTCCAGCTTACTCTTTTACTCTTCCTCTTTCAAACACCAAAAGATAGATATTTGTCAGCCAGCCAGGCATGACAAAGTGACACCCTTTCACCCAGTGAAAAGCAGCTGTCCAGTGGTCTACTGTACGAGCTGTATGACACAGTGATTGATGCTGTTAAACGGAGGGGAGCATTATGCCCCTCCCTTTGACAGAGAGAGCTCAGCCCAGCACAGTAGCAGGAGGGGCAGGCAGGCCAGATAAGCATCACGTAAGAGCACCCTGCAGCCCGGGAAATGATATTAGCTCTGATCTGACAGCCACAGACCTCATGCTCACCAGGAAGCCGCTGGTCGCCATGGATACGGGATGGCTCCCGGCCCATGTTGTCATTGGTTTCTTCGAGGTGGACTTGCTTATTGGCTATTAATGAGGAACAAACAACTACTGTAGCCTGTTGACGTTTGCAATAATTGTCCCCCACTAAAATGCCAAAAGCAAGGGGAGATGCTGTATTCTGTTAGTTGTTAGTAGTAGATTTAAGGTAGTTTATTATAGAGTTAGGAACACAAGGTTAAACAGGTTCCTCAAATATCCAATAAGCAATTGTGTTAGGTGTAGTGTGTTAGGTTTAGTGAATGACAATTTTACCCTCCTCAATTTTTACCCCTCCATTTCATTGAATCACTAACTGCTGGAGAGCCTGGATAGAACTTACACTAACCGCCTACTAGTGTGTAATTATTAATGTAATGGGTTGTCATTATGGACGTTTGATTGAAACAAATGATTACCCTTTACAGTTGGTTGGGCCTTATTGTTGTCAATGGGCAAAATCGCCACTATTAATAACCATTAGACAGATGCACTACTTTCGACCAGGGCTGATAGGGGGACAGTAGTGTACTATGTAGGGAATAGGTTTCCATTTGGGATACAGACTCTGTGTTCCTGAAAGGTCACTCCGCTCAGAATGTCTGGGTGGGACGGACTGACCCAGCATTTTAAACACAGATCTTGTTTCACACTTGGTTCTAGAATCTTCACTGATCAAAACACTCTGTCACAATGCTTCAACAGAATACCCTCCCCATGACGTCCCTTCCTTCCCACAGTATTTCTGTCAAAATGGCCTAATCTTTCATTCTCCTCTCATGTGTCACTTTTTCTTCCCTCACCTCCAAAAAGGCGGCACATGTGATATATTTTTTTAAGTGATCAATTATTTTTGAGTAATCGGATACTATATCTGATCACGCTATTTGGAGAGGCTCTATAGATATTATCAAAATATTAACTGCAACTCTGTTGAACATCTATAGACCCTTTGTAAGGGGACTCTCCAAATAAAGTGTTTTATGGATACCAACCTCTTTCAGTATGGGCATTACACTGCACAGTCTGTGGCCTATTATGGTTTAGATGAGGAGAATGTAGCCTGTAAGAATAAGTGGTAAACTCTCCCTTGATCCTGACTAGTCTCCCAGTCCCTGCCACTGAAAAACATCCCCACAGCATGATGCTGCTACCACCATGCTTCACCGTATCGTTGGTGCCAGGTTTCCTCCAGACATGGCGAATGGCATTCAGGCCAAAGAGTTCAATCTTGGATTCATCGGACCAGAGAATCTTGTTTCTCATGATCTGAGAGTCTTTAGGTACATTTTGGCAAACTTTTACTGAGGAGTGGCTACCGTCTGGCCACTCTACCAAAAAGGCCTGATTGGTGTAGTGCTACAGAGATGGTTGTTTTTCTGGAAGGTTCTCCCATCTCCACAGAGGAACTCTAGAGCTCTGTCAGAGTGACCATCGGGTTCATGGTCACCTCCCTGACCAAGGCCCTTCTCCCGGATTGCTCAATTTGACCGGGAGGCCAGCTCTAGGAAGAGTCTTGGTGATTCCAAACTTCTTCCATTTAAGAATAATGGAGGCCACTGTGTTCTTGGGGACCTTCAATGCTGCAGAAATGTTTTGGTACCCTTCCCCAGATCTGTGCCTTGACCCAATCCTGTCTCAGAGCTCTATGGACAAGTCCTTTGACTTCATGGCTTGGTTTGTGCTCTGACATGCATTGTCAACTGTGGGAACTTGTATAGACAGGTGTCTGCCTTTCCAAATCATGTTCAATCAATTGAATTTACCACAGCTGGACTCCAATCAAGTTGTACAAACATCTCAAGGATGATCAATGGAAACATGATGCACCTGAGCTCAATTTCCAGTCTCATTGCAAAGGGTCTGAATACTTATGTAAATAAGTTATTTTGGTTTTTATTTATAATAAATGTCCAAAAATGTACAAAAACCTGTTTTCGCTTTGTCATGGTGGGGTATTGTGTGTAGAGGGAAAAACATTATGTAATACATTTCAGAATAAGGCTGTAAAGTAACACAGTTTGGAAAAAGTCAAGGGGTCTGAATACTTTCCGATTACACTGTATCGAGTCCTTTGTGCTTTGGCTGCATGTTGCTTTCACTTATTACATTTATTACATTTAAGTCATTTAGCAAAACTGTCCAAGGTTCAATGGTGGGTTGTTCAGGACCTTGGACAGCAATCCCCACTCTCTTAACCACACCACATTCTCCGGTTTCAAGTAAGAGGAGGGCTGATAAATCTGTCAATGTATGCGCTGGCTTTATTTTGACTGAGTAGATCAGGGTCATTCGTGCAGGTGATTGACGGTAAATCATTCAAGAAATGCTCTCTTTTTGAAATTAACATTACCGGAATTTCTCAAATACATTGCTGAAAAGAACTGCATTTATACGTTAAAGTGCAATTATATTTCAATGCCTAACTGCATTGTGTCTCCATTGGCACCAATACTAGCAGATGTGGTACTATTCCCAGGGACATAATTTCAGTAGAACCTCATGGCCACTAGGTGGCGCCTCACGTTTGCCCCGTGCAATTTGTTACGAGTCCTCTGTTATTTACACCTCTAGCTAGGGTCGTTGAAGTGGCCTTGCGCATGCAATCTCTCTCACCAACCTAGCCATTCACTCATCCACTCTTAACTTGTTGGATTGAATATCTGCATTTTCACCTTCTGGATTACTGAGTTTCTTTGCGCAGAGAATATAAAAGGATTCCACGAATTAAATTAGCTTTAAGGGCGTAACATTGTTAGTTCCATCATTCTTTCCAAACAATAATTTGATGCGTATCGATGATTTGCTTTTCACAAGTTCGCGTGTGGGTATTTCTTCCATATATTTTTCGTGAGTAAACTAAATTATCACAACGATACCTATTTTTCACCGGATGATAATGGTTATTCCTATTCTCTGACCTCTATTGAACATAGCCTACTATCCATCACCAAGACTGTTGCGTTCTTCCAGAGACAACACACGGTGCAGGCTACTCATCGGATGACAGTCCGCTGCAATCCGTAGCCTATCAAGTGCCTTCTTTTATTTTCGGCAATGCAATAACGTTTTGCCGTGCCTTTAACCGTGGTAAAACTCAAGAGCAATAACGCAAGTTGAGGAAACGAACAATGTAACACCCACAGTGTCCGACAGGTAAGTATAACCTTCGTTTTGTGATGTGGGCTCAATTATCGGACGACGGGAAATAGCCTACAATATTTTGAGATATTCCATTCGTTCTGGAAAACCTTGAACATTCACATACTTGGTCAAATAAACACAGACGTTCCCTTCAGGTATGAACGTTTTGTTTATGGACAGATCTGTGGTAGCGTTTGTTTATTGTCTCCAGAATATAATAAAAAATGATTCATGAGGCGATGTGGAGAAATTTGACTTTATAGTGTGCCACCTGGCAGGATCAAACATTATAGGCTAATGTGGCTCTCTTGAGTCTATTTCTGCACGTATTTGAACGTGAAATGTGCCTGTTATGGGTATCAGTAGTGGTCGATAAACCCGAGACGATTAAAACCAACTAATTGTAGAATGTAGCTGAGAACAATATGAAACTCAAGGTATAGGCAACCATTTCAACCTATACCTCACATTCGATTGAAGTATCACTGTGAACTATGTTATGCTTAAATAACAGCTCTGACATGTATTCTCTCCCCCCAAAAAATCCAAAACATTGATTTGTACTTTGGGGACACAGTGCTGCTTGCATGACTGTCATATTGAAGAGGATATCAGTTACACACAGACAGACAGACAGACAGACAGACAGACAGACAGACAGACAGACAGACAGACAGACAGACAGACAGACAGACAGACAGACAGACAGACAGACAGACAGACAGACAGACAGACAGACAGACAGACAGACAGACAGACAGACAGACAGACAGACAGACAGACAGACAGACAGACAGACAGACAGACAGACAGACAGACAGACAGACAGACAGACAGACAGACAGACAGACAGACAGACAGACAGACAGACAGACAGACAGACAGACAGACAGACAGACAGACAGACAGACAGACAGACAGACAGACAGACAGACAGACAGACAGACAGACAGACAGACAGACAGACAGACAGACAGACAGACAGACAGACAGACAGACAGACAGACAGACAGACAGACAGACAGACAGACAGACAGACAGACAGACAGACAGACAGACAGACAGACAGACAGACAGACAGACAGACAGACAGACAGACAGACAGACAGACAGACAGACAGACAGACAGACAGACAGACAGACAGACAGACAGACAGACAGACAGACAGACAGACAGACAGACAGACAGACAGACAGACAGACAGACAGACAGACAGACAGACAGACAGACAGACAGACAGACAGACAGACAGACAGACAGACAGACAGACAGACAGACAGACAGACAGACAGACAGACAGACAGACAGACAGACAGACAGACAGACAGACAGACAGACAGACAGACAGACAGACAGACAGACAGACAGACAGACAGACAGACAGACAGACAGACAGACAGACAGACAGACAGACAGACAGACAGACAGACAGACAGACAGACAGACAGACAGACAGACAGACAGACAGACAGACAGACAGACAGACAGACAGACAGACAGACAGACAGACAGACAGACAGACAGACAGACAGACAGACAGACAGACAGACAGACAGACAGACAGACAGACAGACAGACAGACAGACAGACAGACAGACAGACAGACAGACAGACAGACAGACAGACAGACAGACA
>NW_027008439.1:49920-98811 GCF_036934945.1 Oncorhynchus masou masou | reverse complement strand
TACTGAGCCTCCACTAAACCCGCCACTGACCCGCTACTGAGCCGCTACTGAGCCTCCACTAAACCCGCCACTGACCCGCTGCTGAGCCTCCACTAAACCCGCCACTGACCCGCTGCTGAGCCTCCACTAAACCCGCCACTGACCCGCTACTGAGCCTCCACTAAACCCGCCACTGACCCGCCACTGACCCGTTACTGAGCCTCCACTAAACCCGCCACTGACCCGCTGCTGAGCCTCCACTAAACCCGCCACTGACCCGCTACTGAGCCTCCACTAAACCCGCCACTGACCCGCTGCTGAGCCTCCACTAAACCCGCCACTGACCCGCTACTGAGCCTCCACTGAACCCACCACTGACCCGCTGCTGAGCCTCCACTGACCCGTTACTGAGCCCCCACTAAACCCGCCACTGAGCCTCCACTAAACCCGCCACTGACCCGGTACTGAGCCTCCACTAAACCCACCACTGAGCCTCCACTAAACCCGCCACTGACCCGGTACTGAGCCTCCACTAAACCCACCACTGAGCCTCCACTAAACCCGCCACTGACCCGGTACTGAGCCTCCACTAAACCCACCACTGAGCCTCCACTAAACCCGCCACTGACCCGGTACTGAGCCTCCACTAAACCCGCCACTGAGCCTCCACTAAACCCGCCACTGACCCGGTACTGAGCCTCCACTAAACCCACCACTGAGCCTCCACTAAACCCGCCACTGACCCGGTACTGAGCCTCCACTAAACCCGCCACTGAGCCTCCACTAAACCCACTGCTATCACCTCTCCTCTCTTTAACCCAGGACTAGCCAACTCTCAGGGATGACAAGACAGACTCCTTGCCCTCTCTTCCCTCTTTCCTACATCTCTCACCTCTCTCCCTTTTCTCCCTCTCTCACACCTCTCTCCCACCTTTCTCCCTTTTCTCCCTCTCTCCCACCTCTCTCCCAACTCTCTCCCTCTCTCTCCCACCTTTCTCCCTTTTCTCCCTCTCTCCCACCTCTCTCCCACCTCTCTCCCACCTTTCTCCCTTTTCTCCCTCTCTCCCAACTCTCTCCCTCTCTCTCTCACCTTTCTCCCACCTCTCTCCCTCTCTCACACCTCTCTCCCACCTTTCTCCCTTTTCTCCCTCTCTCCCACCTCTCTCCCCTTTCTCCCTCTCTCCCACCTCTCTCCCTTTTTCCCTCTCTCCCACCTCTCTCCCTTTTCTCCCTCTCTCCCACTCTCACACCTCTCTCCCACCTTTCTCCCCTTTCTTCCTCTCTCCCACCTCTCTCCCTTTTTTCCCTCTCTCCCACCTTTCTCCCTTTTCTCCCTCTCTCACACCTCTCTCCCACCTTTCTCCCCTTTCTCCCTCTCTCCCACCTCTCTCCCCTTTCTCCCTCTCTCCCACCTCTCTCCCCTTTCTCCCTCTCTCCCACCTCTCTCCCTCTCTCCCACCTCTTTCCCTTTTCTCCCTCTCTCCTACCTCTCTCACTTTTCTCCCTCTCTCCCACCTCTCCCCCGTCACCACATGCCTCTGGCCCCACATCGGGATCTACAGCCCTCCCAGAAGCAGGGGCAAGGATATGTGGTCAGCCCACAACCCCACAGGCAGGTACCTTTTCATAGGCATATGTCTTCAACATATGTGTCAGACCCTGTCGTCGTCTTCAAGGTACGTGTCATATCCTGTCGTCGTCTTCAAGGTACGTGTCATATCCTGTCGTCGTCTTCAAGGTACGAGTCATATCCTGTGCTCGTCTTCAAGGTACGTGTCATATCCTGTGCTCGTCTTCATGGTACGTGTCATATCCTGTCCTCGTCTTCAAGGCAAGTGTCATATCCTGTCCTCATCTTCACCTGCATGGCTGCCAGGTGACTCAGGAGGAGATATATCTCTGTCTATCTCTAGTCTATGAAGTATAATAGACTAATAAACTTCATAGGCTAACAGACTTCATAGACTTCATAGACTAATAGATTTCATAGACTAATAAACTTCATAGACTTCAGAGACTAATAGACGTCATAGACTAACAGACTAATAGACTAATAGACTAACAGATTAAAATACTTCATAGACTTCATAGACTGATATACTAATATAATAATAGACTAATATATTAATATACTTCATAGACTGATATACTAATATAATAATAGACTAATAGATTAATATACTTCATCGACTAATAGACTAATAGACTTCATCGACTAATAGACTAATAGACTTCATAGACTTCATAGACTAATAGACTTCATAGACTAATAGACTAATAGACTAATAGACTTCATAGACTTCATAGACTAATAGACTAATAGACTTCATAGACTAATAGACTAATAGACTTCATAGACTTCATAGACTAATAGACTTCATAGACTTCATAGACTTCATAGACTAATAGACTTCATAGACTAATAGACTAATAGACTAATAGACTTCATAGACTTCATAGACTAATAGACTAATAGACTTCATAGACTAATAGACTAATAGACTTCATAGACTTCATAGACTAATAGACTTCATAGACTAATAGACTTCATAGACTTCATAGACTAATAGACTTCATAGACTAATAGACTAATAGACTAATATACTTCATCGACTAATAGACTAATAGACTTCATAGACTAATAGACTAATAGACTTCATAGACTAATAGACTAATAGACTAATATACTTCATAGACTAATAGACTAATAGACTAATAGACTAATATACTTCATAGACTAGTAGACTAATAGACTAATAGACTAATATACTTCATAGACTTCATCGACTAATAGACTAATAGACTTCATCGACTAATAGACTTCATAGACTTCATAGACTAATAGACTAATAGACTTCATAGACTTCATAGACTAATAGACTAATAGACTTCATAGACTAATAGACTAATAGACTAATAGACTTCATAGACTAATAGACTAATAGACTTCATAGACTAATAGACTAATAGACTTCATAGACTTCATAGACTAATAGACTAATAGACTTCATAGACTAATAGACTAATATACTTCATAAACCAATAGACTAATAGACTAATAGACTTCATAGACTAATAGACTGATAGACTAATAGACTAATAGACTTCATAGACTAATAGACTTCATAGACTAGTAGACTTCATAGACTAATAGACTTCATAGACTAGTAGACTAATAGACTAATATACTTCATCGACTAATAGACTAATAGACTTCATAGACTAATAGACTTCATAGACTAGTAGACTAATAGACTAGTAGACTAATAGACTAATATACTTCATAGACTAATAGACTTCATAGACTAATAGACTTCATAGACTAATATACTTCATAGACTAATAGACTTCATAAACCAATAGGCTAATAGACTAATAGATGAATAGACTAATAGACTAATAGATGAATAGACTAATAGACCAATAGACTAATAGACTAATAGATGAATAGACTAATAGACTAATAGACCAATAGACTAATAGACTAATAGATGAATAGACTAATAGACTAATAGACTAATAGACTAATAGATGAATAGACTAATAGACTAATAGACTAATAGACTAATAGACTTCAATAGACTTATATCTCCCTCACTAGCTTTAATCACCAGCTGTCAGAGCACATTCATCTTCTGCACATCTTCCATTCCAGTGTTTACTTGCTATATTGTATTTACTTCGCCACCATGGCCTATTTATTGCCTTTACCTCCCTTATCTTACCTCATTTGCACATGATGTATATAGACTTTTCTACTGTATTATTGATTGTATGTTTGTTTATTCCATGTGTTACTCTGTGTTGCTGTATGTGTCGAGCTGCTTTGCTTTATCTTGGCCAGATCGCAGTTGTAAATGAGAACGTGTTCTCAACTGGCCTACCTGCTTAAATAAAGGTGTTCTCAACTAGCCTACCTGGTTAAATAAAGGTGTTCTCAACTAGCCTACCTGCTTAAATAAAGGTGTTCTCAACTAGCCTACCTGCTTAAATAAAGGTGTTCTCAACTAGCCTACCTGCTTAAATAAAGGTGTTCTCAACTAGCCTACCTGCTTAAATAAAGGTGTTCTCAACTAGCCTACCTGGTTAAATAAAGGTGTTCTCAACTAGCCTACCTGGTTAAATAAAGGTGTTCTCAACTAGCCTACCTGCTTAAATAAAGGTGTTCTCAACTAGCCTACCTGCTTAAATAAAGGTGTTCTCAACTAGCCTACCTGGTTAAATAAAGGTGTTCTCAACTAGCCTACCTGGTTAAATAAAGGTGTTCTCAACTGGCCTACCTGGTTAAATAAAGGTGTTCTCAACTGGCCTACCTGGTTAAATAAAGGTTAAATAAAAAATAAAAATATAAAGAAGTCAGCCAACTGGCAGACGCTTTATTTTACAGTAGTAGAGTTATATTACAGTAGTATTATCCCACCAGTAGTGTTATTTTACAGTAGTAATGTTATATTACAGTAGAGTTATATTACAGTAGTGTTATTTACAATAATGTTATATTACAGTAGTGTTATTTACAGTAATGTTATATTACAGTAGTGTTATCCCACCAGTAGTGGTATCTTACAGTAGTGTTATCTTACAGTAGTGTTATATCTCAGTAATGTTATCTTACAGTAGTGTTATTTTACAGTAGGAATGTTATATTACAGTAATGTTATTTACAGTAGTGTTATCTTTCAGTAATTGTATTTTACAGTAGTGTTATTTACAGTAGTGTTATCTTACAGTAATTGTATTTTACAGTAGTGTTATTTACAGTAGTGGTATCTTACAGTAATGTTATCTTAGTGATGTTATATTACAGTAGTGTTATTTTACAGTAATGTTGGCACAACTTTTTGTTTGCACCGATGGTAGACAGATGGCAAAGCATGGCATAGTAGCGATGCCATGTGCGTGGAGAGATGGGGGTGAAGCACATCTCCTTACCTGGCAGTTCACATCCCAGCACCTCCAGCCTCATCCCTATCCCAGCAGGAGACCACCTCTCTGGGTAGATCCTGATGAACTGAGCCGTTATCTCCTCAAACCGACGGATCTCTGGAGTGTCGTAGTGTGTGTTTCCCTCAAAAATCTGTAGCAGAGACAATGAGAAGAGAGATCTATATGAGAAGAGAGATGTATAAATCTGTAGCAGAGACACTGACCACGTTTCCACCTACAGTATGCGAGTAAAGTCATACTGTATAAAAACAGCTGTGATGGAAACAGGATGTTTCTGTACAATTTTATAAATCCCGATAAATAGTTTGTTCGACATGGTGGGATCTTTTTTGTGTCGGTAAAATCTATTGGAAACACATTTTATGGGTGAATATTGATATAATAACAAGGATATCAAAGTCACGTGATAGTGTCTGGTCCAGTACGACTCAGCAAAACATGCAGTTTATTAGGCAACACATGCCGTTTGACAAAAGACCAATATTGTCGCTCTCCTCCATAGCAATATTCTCCATAGTCATCGCATCGTTCAACAGCGACATAACTATCACTAGAGATGGAAACACGTTGAAACACGTGCCCTATGTCACCACGTGCCCTATGTCACCACGTGCCCTATGTCATCACGTGCCCTATGTCACCACATGCCCTATGTCATCACGTGCCCTATGTCATCACGTGCCCTATGTCATCATGAGCACTATGTCATCACGTGCCTCATGTCACCACGTGTCCTATGTCATCATGTGTCCTATGTCATCATGTGCCCTTTGTCATCATGTGCCCTATGTCATAATGTGCCTTATGTCATCACGTGCCTTATGTCACCACGTGTCCTATGTCATCACGTGTCCTATGTCATCACGTGCCCTTTGTCATCACGTGTCCTATGTCATCATGTGCCCTATGTCATCATGTGCCCTATGTCACCACGTGTCCTATGTCATCACGTGTCCTATGTCACCACGTGCCATATGTCACCACGTGCCCTATGTCACCACGTGTCCTATGTCATCACGTGTCCTATGTCATCACGTGCCCTTTGTCATCACGTGTCCTATGTCATCACGTGCCCTATGTCATCATGTGCCCTATGTCAACACGTGTCCTATGTCATCACGTGTCCTATGTCACCACGTGCCCTATGTCACCACGTGCCCTATGTCATCACGTGCCCTATGTCATCCTTTGTCCTATGTCATCCTTTGTCCTATGTCATCAAGTGCCCCATGTCATCACATGCCCTATGTCATCCTTTGTCCTATGTCATCACATGCCCTATGTCATCCTTTGTCCTATGTCATCACGTGCCCTATGTCATCACGTGCCCTATGTCATCACATGCCTTATGTCATCACATGCCCTATGTCATCACGTGCCCTATGTCATCACGTGCCCTATATCAACACGTGCCCTATGTCACCACGTGCCCTATGTCACCACGTGCCCTATGGCACCACGTGCCCTATGTCATCACGTGCCCTATGTCACCACGTGCCCTATGTCACCACGTGCCCTATATCATCACATGCCCTATGTCATCCCGTGCCCTATGTCATCACGTGCCCTATGTCATCACGTGCCCTATATCAACACGTGCCCTATGTCACCACGTGCCCTATGTCACCACGTGCCCTATGTCACCACGTGCCCTATGTCATCACGTGCCCTATGTCACCACGTGCCCTATGTCACCACGTGCCCTATGTCACCACGTGCCCTATGTCACCACGTGCCCTATGTCACCACGTGCCCTATGTCATCACATGCCCTATATCATCACATGCCCTATGTCATCCCGTGCCCTATGTCATCACAGATTTTATCCGCAACAAGTCAGTTTGATGAAAACACACCAGTGGTGGAAAATGCTTATTTTCTTTATGCAGATGAAGTATTCTAGAATGAAAACCTGTCGCCAACTGTGTGTGTGTGTGTGTGTGTGTATTTCTTTAAACTGCCTACTGGAGCATAGTACTACTATAGTAATATAATCTAAGTTGGTGGCAGAACAGAGACGTTTTTAATTAACACACAAGAAATGTTATCAGAGCAGCTCTCAGCAGTTATCACTCTAATTGAATTATTTTCTTTCCAAACTGAAGGACGCAGGAGGGAGACTTGTCTCTGAATGTGACGGCTCTGAAACTGGGTTCCCAATACTACACTATTCACTATACAGTGCACTTCTTTTGAAAAGTAGTCAAAACTAGTGCACTATATAGGGAATAGTGTACAATGTGTGTTTGTATGTATGTGTGTGTGTGTGTTCCCCATACCTTAGGATGGCTGGTCTTTCTGTCCAGGATAAAAGTCCAGTCCTTGCCCGTCAGGCTGTGAGACACGCGGTACTTCCTGACGAAGGCCCTGTTCTCAGCCGAGGTACTCCCTCCACTGTCCTGACTCCCTGGGTGATGACGCCGCGTACGGTCTTGGGGACCCCCAAGTCCACCTGGATCAAAACAAACCGACGGAAAGATGAAGTGATTTAAAATCGCAAAACACACTTTACAGTGACAGAGGTAGTGAGACAGAAGGCAAGGAACAGCGTGAGGTCTACTACACCTGTTGTATTCAGCATTTCACTGTGAGGTCTACTACACCTGTTGTATTCAGCATTTCACTGTGAGGTCTACTACACCTGTTGTATTCAGCATTTCACTGTGAGGTCTACTACACCTGTTGTATTCAGCATTTCACTGTGAGGTCTACTACACCTGTTGTATTCAGCATTTCACTGTGAGGTCTACTACACCTGTTGTATTCAGCATTTCACTATAAGGTCTACTACACCTGTTGTATTCAGCATTTCACTGTGAGGTCTACTACACCTGTTGTATTCAGCATTTCACTGTGAGGTCTACTATACCTGTTGTATTCAGCATTTCACTGTGAGGTCTACTACACCTGTTGTATTCAGCATTTCACTGTGAGGTCTACTACACCTGTTGTATTCAGCATTTCACTATAAGGTCTACTACACCTGTTGTATTCAGCATTTCACTGTGAGGTCTACTACACCTGTTGTATTCAGCATTTCACTGTGAGGTCTACTATACCTGTTGTATTCAGCATTTCACTGTGAGGTCTACTACACCTGTTGTATTCAGCATTTCACTGTGAGGTCTACTACACCTGTTGTATTCAGCATTTCACTGTGAGGTCTACTACACCTGTTGTATTCAGCATTTCACTGTGAGGTCTACTACACCTGTTGTATTCAGCATTTCACTATAAGGTCTACTACACCTGTTGTATTCAGCATTTCACTGTGAGGTCTACTACACCTGTTGTATTCAGCATTTCACTGTGAGGTCTACTATACCTGTTGTATTCAGCATTTCACTGTGAGGTCTACTACACCTGTTGTATTCAGCATTTCACTGTGAGGTCTACTACACCTGTTGTATTCAGCATTTCACTGTGAGGTCTACTACACCTGTTGTATTCAGCATTTCACTGTGAGGTCTACTATACCTGTTGTATTCAGCATTTCACTGTGAGGTCTACTACACCTGTTGTATTCAGCATTTCACTGTGAGGTCTACTATACCTGTTGTATTCAGCATTTCACTGTGAGGTCTACTACACCTGTTGTATTCAGCATTTCACTGTGAGGTCTACTACACCTGTTGTATTCAGCATTTCACTGTGAGGTCTACTATACCTGTTGTATTCAGCATTTCACTGTGAGGTCTACTACACCTGTTGTATTCAGCATTTCACTGTGAGGTCTACTACACCTGTTGTATTCAGCATTTCACTATAAGGTCTAGCTCGACCTGTTGTATTCAGCAATTCACTGTGAGGTCTACTACACCTGTTGTATTCAGCATTTCACTGTGAGGTCTACTACACCTGTTGTATTCAGCATTTCACTGTGAGGTCTACTACACCTGTTGTATTCAGCATTTCACTATAAGGTCTACTACACCTGTTGTATTCAGCATTTCACTGTGAGGTCTACTACACCTGTTGTATTCAGCATTTCACTGTGAGGTCTACTATACCTGTTGTATTCAGCATTTCACTGTGAGGTCTACTACACCTGTTGTATTCAGCATTTCACTGTGAGGTCTACTACACCTGTTGTATTCAGCATTTCACTATAAGGTCTACTACACCTGTTGTATTCAGCATTTCACTGTGAGGTCTACTACACCTGTTGTATTCAGCATTTCACTGTGAGGTCTACTATACCTGTTGTATTCAGCATTTCACTGTGAGGTCTACTACACCTGTTGTATTCAGCATTTCACTGTGAGGTCTACTACACCTGTTGTATTCAGCATTTCACTGTGAGGTCTACTACACCTGTTGTATTCAGCATTTCACTGTGAGGTCTACTACACCTGTTGTATTCAGCATTTCACTATAAGGTCTACTACACCTGTTGTATTCAGCATTTCACTGTGAGGTCTACTACACCTGTTGTATTCAGCATTTCACTGTGAGGTCTACTATACCTGTTGTATTCAGCATTTCACTGTGAGGTCTACTACACCTGTTGTATTCAGCATTTCACTGTGAGGTCTACTACACCTGTTGTATTCAGCATTTCACTGTGAGGTCTACTACACCTGTTGTATTCAGCATTTCACTGTGAGGTCTACTACACCTGTTGTATTCAGCATTTCACTGTGAGGTCTACTATACCTGTTGTATTCAGCATTTCACTGTGAGGTCTACTACACCTGTTGTATTCAGCATTTCACTGTGAGGTCTACTATACCTGTTGTATTCAGCATTTCACTGTGAGGTCTACTACACCTGTTGTATTCAGCATTTCACTGTGAGGTCTACTACACCTGTTGTATTCAGCATTTCACTGTGAGGTCTACTATACCTGTTGTATTCAGCATTTCACTGTGAGGTCTACTACACCTGTTGTATTCAGCATTTCACTGTGAGGTCTACTACACCTGTTGTATTCAGCATTTCACTATAAGGTCTAGCTCGACCTGTTGTATTCAGCAATTCACTGTGAGGTCTACTACACCTGTTGTATTCAGCATTTCACTGTGAGGTCTACTACACCTGTTGTATTCAGCATTTCACTGTGAGGTCTACTACACCTGTTGTATTCAGCATTTCACTGTGAGGTCTACTACACCTGTTGTATTCAGCATTTCACTGTGAGGTCTACAACACCTGTTGTATTCAGCATTTCACTGTAAGGTCTCCTACACCTGTTGTATTCAGCATTTCACTGTGAGGTCTACTACACCTGTTGTATTCAGCATATAACTGAGGTCTACACCTGTTGTATTCAGCATTTCACTGTGAGGTCTACTACACCTGTTGTATTCAGCATTTCACTGTAAGGTCTACTACACCTGTTGTATTCAGCATTTCACTGTGAGGTCTACTATACCTGTTGTATTCAGCATTTCACTGTGAGCTCTACTACACCTGTTGTATTCAGCATTTCACTGTGAGGTCTACTACACCTGTTGTATTCAGCATTTCACTGTAAGGTCTACTACACCTGTTGTATTCAGCATTTCACTGTGAGGTCTACTACACCTGTTGTATTCAGCATTTCACTGTGAGGTCTACTACACCTGTTGTATTCAGCATTTCACTGTGAGCTCTACTACACCAGTTGTATTCAGCATTTCACTGTGAGGTCTACTATACCTGTTGTATTCAGTTTTACACTGTGAGGTCTACTACACCTGTTGTATTCAGCATTTCACTGTGAGGTCTACTACACCTGTTGTATTCAGCATTTCACTGTAAGGTCTCCTACACCTGTTGTATTCAGCATTTCACTGTGAGCTCTACTACACCTGTTGTATTCAGCATTTCACTGTAAGGTTTACTACACTTGTTGTATTCAGCATTTCACTGTGAGGTCTACTACACCTGTTGTATTCAGCATTTCACTGTGAGGTCTACTACACCTGTTGTATTCAGCATTTCACTGTGAGGTCTACTACACCTGTTGTATTCAGCATTTCACTGTGAGGTCTACTACACCTGTTGTATTCAGCATTTCACTGTGAGGTCTACTATACCTGTTGTATTCAGCATTTCACTGTGAGGTCTACTACACCTGTTGTATTCAGCATTTCACTGTGAGGTCTACTATACCTGTTGTATTCAGCATTTCACTGTGAGGTCTACTACACCTGTTGTATTCAGCATTTCACTGTGAGGTCTACTACACCTGTTGTATTCAGCATTTCACTATAAGGTCTAGCTCGACCTGTTGTATTCAGCAATTCACTGTGAGGTCTACTACACCTGTTGTATTCAGCATTTCACTGTGAGGTCTACTACACCTGTTGTATTCAGCATTTCACTGTGAGGTCTACTACACCTGTTGTATTCAGCATTTCACTGTGAGGTCTACTACACCTGTTGTATTCAGCATTTCACTGTGAGGTCTACAACACCTGTTGTATTCAGCATTTCACTGTAAGGTCTCCTACACCTGTTGTATTCAGCATTTCACTGTGAGGTCTACTACACCTGTTGTATTCAGCATATAACTGAGGTCTACACCTGTTGTATTCAGCATTTCACTGTGAGGTCTACTACACCTGTTGTATTCAGCATTTCACTGTAAGGTCTACTACACCTGTTGTATTCAGCATTTCACTGTGAGGTCTACTATACCTGTTGTATTCAGCATTTCACTGTGAGCTCTACTACACCTGTTGTATTCAGCATTTCACTGTGAGGTCTACTACACCTGTTGTATTCAGCATTTCACTGTAAGGTCTACTACACCTGTTGTATTCAGCATTTCACTGTGAGGTCTACTACACCTGTTGTATTCAGCATTTCACTGTGAGGTCTACTACACCTGTTGTATTCAGCATTTCACTGTGAGCTCTACTACACCAGTTGTATTCAGCATTTCACTGTGAGGTCTACTATACCTGTTGTATTCAGTTTTACACTGTGAGGTCTACTACACCTGTTGTATTCAGCATTTCACTGTGAGGTCTACTACACCTGTTGTATTCAGCATTTCACTGTAAGGTCTCCTACACCTGTTGTATTCAGCATTTCACTGTGAGCTCTACTACACCTGTTGTATTCAGCATTTCACTGTAAGGTTTACTACACTTGTTGTATTCAGCATTTCACTGTGAGGTCTACTACACCTGTTGTATTCAGCATTTCACTATAAGGTCTACTACACCTGTTGCATTCAGCATTTCACTGTAAGGTCTACTACACCTGTTGTATTCAGCATTTCACTGTGAGGTCTACTACACCTGTTGTATTCAGCATTTCACTGTGAGGTCTACTACACCTGTTGTATTCAGCATTTCACTGTGAGGTCTACTACACCTGTTGTATTCAGCATTTCACTGTGAGGTCTACTACACCTGTTGTATTCAGCATTTCACTGTGAGGTCTACAACACCTGTTGTATTCAGCATTTCACTGTAAGGTCTCCTACACCTGTTGTATTCAGCATTTCACTGTGAGGTCTACTACACCTGTTGTATTCAGCATATAACTGAGGTCTACACCTGTTGTATTCAGCATTTCACTGTGAGGTCTACTACACCTGTTGTATTCAGCATTTCACTGTAAGGTCTACTACACCTGTTGTATTCAGCATTTCACTGTGAGGTCTACTATACCTGTTGTATTCAGCATTTCACTGTGAGCTCTACTACACCTGTTGTATTCAGCATTTCACTGTGAGGTCTACTACACCTGTTGTATTCAGCATTTCACTGTAAGGTCTACTACACCTGTTGTATTCAGCATTTCACTGTGAGGTCTACTACACCTGTTGTATTCAGCATTTCACTGTGAGGTCTACTACACCTGTTGTATTCAGCATTTCACTGTGAGCTCTACTACACCAGTTGTATTCAGCATTTCACTGTGAGGTCTACTATACCTGTTGTATTCAGTTTTACACTGTGAGGTCTACTACACCTGTTGTATTCAGCATTTCACTGTGAGGTCTACTACACCTGTTGTATTCAGCATTTCACTGTAAGGTCTCCTACACCTGTTGTATTCAGCATTTCACTGTGAGCTCTACTACACCTGTTGTATTCAGCATTTCACTGTAAGGTTTACTACACTTGTTGTATTCAGCATTTCACTGTGAGGTCTACTACACCTGTTGTATTCAGCATTTCACTATAAGGTCTACTACACCTGTTGCATTCAGCATTTCACTGTAAGGTCTACTACACCTGTTGTATTCAGCATTTCACTGTGAGGTCTACTACACCTGTTGTATTCAGCATTTCACTGTGAGGTCTACTACACCTGTTGTATTCAGCATTTCACTGTAAGGTCTACTACACCTGTTGTAATCAGCATTTCACTGTGAGGTCTACTACACCTGTTGTATTCAGCATTTCACTGTGAGGTCTACTACACCTGTTGTATTCAGCATTTCACTGTGAGGTCTACTACACCTGTTGTATTCAGCATTTCACTGTGAGGTCTACTACACCTGTTGTATTCAGCATTTCACTGTGAGGTCTACTACACCTGTTGTATTCAGCATTTCACTGTGAGGTCTACTACACCTGTTGTATTCAGCATTTCACTGTGAGGTCTACAACACCTGTTGTATTCAGCATTTCACTGTGAGGTCTACTACACCTGTTGTATTCAGCATTTCACTATAAGGTCTACTACACCTGTTGCATTCAGCATTTCACTGTAAGGTCTACTACACCTGTTGTATTCAGCATTTCACTGTGAGGTCTACTACACCTGTTGTATTCAGCATTTCACTGTGAGGTCTACTACACCTGTTGTATTCAGCATTTCACTGTAAGGTCTACTACACCTGTTGTAATCAGCATTTCACTGTGAGGTCTACTACACCTGTTGTATTCAGCATTTCACTGTGAGGTCTACTACACCTGTTGTATTCAGCATTTCACTGTGAGGTCTACTACACCTGTTGTATTCAGCATTTCACTGTGAGGTCTACTACACCTGTTGTATTCAGCATTTCACTGTGAGGTCTACTACACCTGTTGTATTCAGCATTTCACTGTGAGGTCTACTACACCTGTTGTATTCAGCATTTCACTGTGAGGTCTACAACACCTGTTGTATTCAGCATTTCACTGTTGAGGTCTACTACACCTGTTGTATTCAGCATTTCACTGTGAGGTCTACTACACCTGTTGTGTTCAGCATTTCACTGTAAGGTCTACTACACCTGTTGTATTCAGCATTTCACTGTTGTATTCAAGTATGCAGGTGACAAATACAATTGTATTTGAATTTAAGTTTTCAAACATGAGCTAAAAACCTGCAGAAGAATAATTATTTCTGAAATGTTTTTTTAGTGTTTCTTGGTTTCCAGAAGGTCACGTTGTTTACCTGAAGCCACTCCTCCCCGGCCAGAGGCTGTGTTGGGCTGGGGAACCATCCTGACCTGCTGGCTACCAGCCTGGCCGTCCCCATGGAGCCGTGGATATCCCTCATGGATGACGCCGTGATCTGGGAGTCGGGCAGCAGGCCGGACAGCATCCCCTGCATCTCAGAACATGGAGCGTCTGGAAGGGAGAATTGTATTTATTCATTTAAAATATATTCAGGGTCTGTTTCCCAGACAAAGATTAAGTTTAGTCCAATGGAGACAATGGAGCTAGTCCAGACTTAATCCCAGAAACCGGCCCATAGAGTCCAGCAATACATGAATAAAAATAAATAAAAAACACAAAGTCAGACAACTTAGTTGATATTATATGGGCACAGCTAGGGAATATTTTGTACTTGGTGGGGAGGTTAACGGGGGTTAGGGGGGGAGGGAAACAGAAACAAGGAACGGGGAGGAGAGAGAAAGGCGAGAGAGAGAGCATCGAGGAAGATTGACAAGGACATTTCAAGGCAGTGAAATCAATGTTTCATGTAGTTATGTCTCAGCAGTCGACTACAACAGTAAATAATGAAACACTCTTTGCCTAGGTCTCAAATGGTACCCTCTGCCCTGTATAGTGCACTTCTTTCCACCAGGGCTCATAGGGCTGCGGTCAGAATTAGTGCCCTAAAAAGGCACGTCCAAGTGACTTTATTACTATTATCTGTGTGTGGGGGGGATCTTTAAAAGAAGTTAGTGGGAGACATTTTGACTGCAGGATACTAGAGAACAGACCAGGGGAACAGAAACAGTGGGAGGTGGAAGGAACAGAGAATTGCCCTTTACCTAAAAGAGAGTGAGAGAGCAGATCAGATCCCACACACTCCCACAGTGCTCTGTACTCTGGGTGAACAAAGAGCTTTTTCCTCCCTCGTAAAATTGTGAAAATTAACAAGAAATATGGAAAAGCTAGATATCCCAGACATGGAGGGATGAAGAAAGGAGAGAAAGATATAGAGGAGTCAGAGAGAGACAGACAGACAGACAGACAGACAGACAGACAGACAGACAGACAGACAGACAGACAGACAGACAGACAGACAGAGAGAGAGAGAGAGAGAGAGAGAGACAGACAAAGATAGACAGACAGAGAGAGACCGAGAGACAGAGATATAGAGATAGAGAGACAGAGAGAGAGAGAGAGAGAGAGAGAGAGAGAGAGAGAGAGAGAGAGAGAGAGAGACAGAGAGAACCCAATGCCCTTTATGGTTGTGATGTCTGGGGTCCGCTCACCGACCAATAATTCACTAAATGGGACAAACAAGAAATTGAGACTGCATGCAGAATTCTGCAAAAAATATCCTCTGTGTAGAATGTAAAACACCAAATAATGCATGCAGAGCAGAATTAGGCCGATATCAGCTAAGCAAGCTGGTCCTGGGGCTCTGTTCACCAACACAAACACACCCCACAGATCCCCAGGACAGCAACACAATTAGACCCAACCAAATCATGACAAAACAAAAAGATAATTACTTGACACATTGGAAAGAATTAACAAAAAACTAGAATGCTATTCAAAGCAAATTAATTTGAATTTGTCACATACACATTGGTTAGCAGATGTGTAAACATTATTAAAGTGACAGTGTTCCATTTATTAAAGTGGTCAGTGATTTCAAGTCTGTATGTTGGCTGCAGCCTCTCAATGTTAGTGATGGCTGTTTAACAGTCTGATGGCCTTGAGATAGAAGCTGTTTTTCAGTCTCTCGGTCCCAGCTTTGATGCACCTGTACTGACCTCGCCTTCTGGATGATAGCGGAGTGAAGAGGCAGTGGCTCGGGTGGTTGTTGTCCTTGATGATCTTTATGGCCTTCCTGTAACATCGGGTGGTGTAGGTGTCCTGGAGTGCAGGTAGACTGCCCTCTGTGATGCGTAGTGCAGACCTCACTACCCTCTGGAGAATCCTGCGGTTTTGGGCGGAGCAGTTGCCATACCAGACAGGATGCTCTCAATTGTGCATCTGTAAAAGTTTGTCAGGGTTTTGGGTGACAAGCCAAATTTCTTCAGCCTCCTGAGGTTGCTGCACCTTCTTCATCACATTGAGTGTGAGGTTATTTTCCTGACACCACACTCCGAAGGCCCTCACCTCCTCCCTGTAGGCCGTCTCGTTGTTGTTGGTAATCAGGCCCACTACTGTTGTGTCGTCTGCAAACTTGATGATTGAGTTGGAGGCGTGCATGGCCATGCAGTCATGGGTGAACAGGGAGTACAGGAGAGGGCTGAGCACACACCCTTGTGGGGCCCCAGTGTTGACGATCAGCAGGGTGGAGATGTTGTTTCCTACCTTCACCACATGGGGGCGGCCCGTCAGAAAGTCCAGGACCCAATTACACGGGGTCGAGACCCAGGGCCTCCAGTTTGATCATGAGCTTGGAGGGTACTATGGTGTTAAATGCTGAGCTCTACATAGGTATTCCTCTTGTCCAGACAGACAGAGCAGTTGGGGCGGTATGCAAACTGAAGTGGGTCTAGGGCGGCCGGTAAGGTGGAGGTGATATGGTCCTTGACTAGTCTCTCAAAAGCACTTCATGATGACAGAAGTGAGTGCTACGGGGCGATAGCTCAGTTACCTTTGTTTTCTTGGGTACAGGAGTGAGAAACAAAAAAACAGAGCAAACTAGAATGCTATTTGGCCCTACACAGAGAGTACACAGTGGCAGAATACCTGACCACTGTGACTGACCCAAACTTAAGGAAAGCTTTGACTACGTACAGACTCAGTGAGCATAGCCTTGCTATTGAGAAAGGCCACCGTAGACAGGCATGGCTCTCAAGAGAAGACAGGCTATGTGCTGACTGCCCACAAAATGAAGTGGAAACTGTGAAACTGACCATATTTCCCTCAGATTACACAGATCCACAATTTTTTTTTAAACAAACCCAATTTTGATAAACTCCCATATCTACTGGGTGAAATTCCACAGTGTGACATCACAGCAGCAAGATGTGTGACCTGTTGCCACAAGAAAAGGGCAACCAGAAGAAGAACACACACCATTGTAAATACAACCCATATTTATGCTTATTTATTTTCCCTTTTGTACTTTAACTATTTGTACATCGTTACAACACTGTATATATATAATATGACATTTGTTAATGTATATAAAAATAATATGACAATGTAAATGGCATTATTCTTTTGGAACTTCTGTATGTGTTACTGTTCATTTTTATTGTTTATTTCACTTTTGTTTATTATCTACGTAACTTGCTTTGGCAATGATAACATATGTTTCCCATGTCAATAAAGCCCCTTGAATTGAATTAAATTGAAATTGATAGAGAGACACATAGAAAGAGGGACAGAAAGAGACAGAGAGACAAAGAGAGAGAGAGAGAGAGAGAGACACAGAGAGGGACAGAGAGACAGAGAGAGAGACACAGAGAGAGAGACAGAGAGAGACACAGAGAGAGAGACACAGAGAGGGACAGAGAGACAGAGAGAGAAACAGAGAGAGAGAGACACAGAGGGACAGAGAGACAGAGAGAGAGACACAGAGAGAGAGAGGTTGGCCAATGTCTCGTTTCGCTCGGAGTGCAGCCAGCCAGGCAGGCCCAGGGACACTAATATCTAATATAGACACCAGCATCGTGTTTGTGCCATTTGTGTCAAGCCCGGAGAGAGCTTCCTGTCACTAAAAGCACATCTGTCCTTCTCAGTGTCTAAACAAATGGCAGCAGATAGCAGGCTAATAGAATGTTGATGGAGTTTGATGGCGTGTGTGTGTGTGTGTGTGTGTGTGTGTGTGTGTGTGTGTGTGTGTGTGTGTGTGTGTGTGTGTGTGTGCGTGTGTGCGTGCGTGAGACGGTGGGGCTGACAGCATCTGAGCTAAACAGCCCATCTCCTTTCATGTGATGTCTTGTGTGTGTGTGTGGGGGGGGGGGGGGGGACAACGGAATTACACCCCCAGCTAATCACTGTGGCACTATAAATAGACAAATCTAATTACAGCTAGCTGGCTCTTTAGCGCCACAGCTCTGATGATATGGCGATGAGAGGTGGAGACAGGCAAACAGACTGGAGTGTGTGTGTGCGTGTGTGTGTGTGTGTGCGTGTGCGTGTGCGTGTGCGTGTGCGTGTGCGTGTGCGTGTGTGTGTGTGTGTGTGTGTGTGTGTGTGACGACTGGCGACGGGCTGGATGGAATTACACATCATTAAATGCCTGGTCTGTGTCTCTCTGTCAGAACGCTGGGTTACAAAAAGCCAATAGATTGTCTTTGGATTTTGGCTGTGATCAAACTAAGATTCAACGGGCGTGACTAGTTGTTAGTCTAGTTTATATTTTCTATGGTAGTGTAGTTCACGGCATGACTAGGTGTTAGTCTAGTTTATATTTTCTATGGTAGAGTAGGTCAAGGCGTGACTAGGGGGTTAGTCTAGTTAATATTTTCTATGTGGGGTTCTAGCATGTTTTTTCTATGTTGGTGTTTTAGTATGATTCCCAATTAGAGGCAGCTGGCTATCATTGTCTCCAATTGGGGATCATACTTCAGTATAATATTTTCCACCTGTGTGTTATGGGATATTGTGTTGAGTTTGTGTATGTACAGTGGGGCAAAAAAGGATTTCGTCATCCACCAATTGTGCAAGTTCTCCCACTTAAAAAGATGAGAGAGGCCTGTAATTTTCATCATAGGTACACTTCAACTATGACAGACAAAATGAGAAAAAAAATCCAGAAAATCACATTGTAGGATTTTTAATGAATTTAATTGCGATTTTATGGTGGAATATAAGTATAATTTTTGTTTGTTTGTTTACTGTTTGTTTTGCTGAAGTTTCACTATGAAATATTATGTGGAACTCAAAATACGCTGTTTCTTGGTCCGTCTACACAAACAACCGTGACACAGCCTGAACTAAAAATGTATTCAATTACACACACAATACCCCACAATGTCAAATGGAATTTATTTTAAATAATTTGACCTAAATAAGTTCAGGAGTATTAAATGTGCCCAATCAAATCGTATAATAAGTTGCATGGACTCATTCCGTGTTCAACAACATTATTTAACATGATTTTTTAATAACTACCTCATCAACATTGAGTGGCTGCTGCCAACACACTGACTCAACTCCAGCCACTTTAATAATGGGAATTGATGCGAAATGATGTAACATATATCACTAGCCACTTTAAACAATGCTACCTAATATAATGTTTACATACCCTACATTATTCATCTCATATGTATACATATATACTGTACTCTATATCATCTACTGGATCTTTATGTAATACATGTATCACTAGCCACTTTAACTATGCCACTTTGTTTACATACTCATCTCATATGTATATACTGTACTCGATACCATCTACTGTATCTTGCCTATGCTGCTCTGTACCATCACTCATTCATATCTTTATGTACATATTCTTTATCCCCCTACACTTGTGTGTATAAGACAGTAGTTTTGGAATTGTAAGTTAGATTACTTGTTGGAAGCACAAGAAGCACAAGCATTTTGCTACACTCGCATTAACATCTGCTAACCATGTGTATGTGACAAATAAAATTTGATTTGATTTGATCTCTGTACTTCACACATGCAATTATCTGTACGGTCCCTCAGGTGTGTAGTGAATTTGTATAATTGCCTTAATTCCGACGGAACCACGGAAGAGTAGCTGCTGCCTTGGCAGGAACTAATGGAGATCCATAATAAACCCCAGGAAGAGTAGCTGCTGCCTTGGCAGGAACTAATGGGGCTCCATAATAAACCCCAGGAAGAGTAGCTGCTGCCTCGGCAGGAACTAATGGGGATCCATAATTAACCCCAGGAAGAGTAGCTGCTGCCTTGACAGGAACTAACGGGGATCCATAATAAACCCCAGGAAGAGTAGCTGCTGCCTTGGCAGGAACTAATGGGGATCCATAATAAACCCCAGGAAGAGTAGCTGCTGCCTTGGCAGGAACTAATGGAGATCCATAATAAACCCCAGGAAGAGTAGCTGCTGCCTTGGCAGGAACTAATGGAGATCCATAATAAACCCCAGGAAGAGTAGCTGCTGCCTTGACAGGAACTAATGGGGATCCATAATAAACCCCAGGAAGAGTAGCTGCTGTCTTGGCAGGAACTAATGGGGATCCATAATAAACCCCAGGAAGAGTAGCTGCTGCCTTGGCAGGAACTAATGGGGATCCATAATAAACCCCAGGAAGAGTAGCTGCTGCCTTGGCAGGAACTAATGGGGATCCATAATAAACCCCAGGAAGAGTAGCTGCTGCCTTGGCAGGAACTAATGGGGATCCATAATAAACCCCAGGAAGAGTAGCTGCTGCCTTGACAGGAACTAATGGGGATCCATAATAAACCCCAGGAAGAGTAGCTGCTGCCTTGGCAGGAACTAATGGGGATCCATAATAAACCCCAGGAAGAGCAGCTGCTGCCTTGGCAGGAACTAATGGGGATCCATAATAAACCCCAGGAAGAGTAGCTGCTGTCTTGGCAGGAACTAATGGGGATCCATAATAAACCCCAGGAAGAGTAGCTGCTGCCTTGGCAGGAACTAATGGGGATCCATAATAAACCCCAGGAAGAGTAGCTGCTGCCTTGGCAGGAACTAATGGGGATCCATAATAAACCCCAGGAAGAGTAGCTGCTGCCTTGGCAGGAACTAATGGGGATCCATAATAAACCCCAGGAAGAGTAGCTGCTGCCTTGGCAGGAACTAATGGGGATCCATAATAAACCCCAGGAAGAGTAGCTGCTGCCTTGGCAGGAACTAATGAGGATCCTTAATAAACCCCAGGAAGAGTAGCTGCTGCCTTGACAGGAACTAATGGGGATCCATAATAAACCCCAGGAAGAGTAGCTGCTGACTTGGCAGGAACTAATGGGGATCCATAATAAACCCCAGGAAGAGTAGCTGCTGCCTTGGCAGGAACTAATGGGGATCCATAATAAACCCCAGGAAGAGTAGCTGCTGCCTTGGCAGGAACTAATGGAGATCCGTAATAAACCCCAGGAAGAGTAGCTGCTGCCTTGGCAGGAACTAATGGGGATCCATAATAAACCCCAGGAAGAGTAGCTGCTGCCTTGGCAGGAACTAATGGAGATCCGTAATAAACCCCAGGAAGAGTAGCTGCTGCCTTGGCAGGAACTAATGGGGATCCATAATAAACCCCAGGAAGAGTAGCTGCTGCCTTGGCAGGAACTAACGGAGATACATAATAAACACACATACCATTTTCAAGCACAGATTCTACCACAAAGATCAGGGAGATTTTTCAATGCCTCGCAAAGAAGGGCACCGATTAGTAGATGTTGCCGGAGAGGAAGGAAACTGATCAGTCATTCCACCATGAGGCCAAAGGTGATTTTAAAGCTGTGATAGGAGACAACTGAGGATGGATCAACAAGATTTTAGTTACTCCACAATACTAACCTAAATTAGAAAGGAAGTCTGAACAGAATACAAATATTCCTAAACATGCATCCTGTTTGCAACAAGGCACTAAAGTAAAACTGATAAGGATGTGGCAAAGAAATGAACTATGTCCCGAATAGAAAAAGTTTGGGACAAATCCAACACATCACTGAGTACCACTCTCCAGTCAGGTCTATTTTCAAGCATGGTGGTGGCTGCATCATGTTATGGCTATGCTTGTCATCATTAAGGATGGGGAGTTTTTCAGGATAAAACAAATAAACGGAATACAGCTATAAGCACATTGCTGCTCGCACCCTCCCGCCCGCCTAGCATCACTACTCTAGACGGTTCTGACCTAGAATATGTGGACAACTACATACACCTAGGTGTCTGGATAGACTGTAAACTCTCCTTCCAGACTCACATTAAGCATCTCCAATCCAAAATTAAATCTAGAATTGGCTTGCTGTTTCACAACAAAGCATCCTTCACTCATGCTGCCAAACATACCCTCGTAAAACTGACCATCCTAGTGATCCTCGACTTCGGCGATGTCATTTATAAAATAGCCTCCAACACTCTACTCAGCAACTTGGATGTAGTCTATCACAGTGCCATCCGTTTTGTCACCAAAGCCCCATATACTACCCACCACTGCGACCTGTATGCTATCGTTGGCTGGCCCTCACTACATATTCGTCGTCAAACCCACTGGCTCCAGGTCATCTATAAATCTTTGCTAGGTAAAGCCCTGCCTTATCTCAGCTCACTGGTCACCATAGCAACACCGACCCGTAGCACGCACTCCAGCAGGTATATTTCACTGGTCATCCCCAAAGCCAACACCTCTTTTGGCTGCCTTTCCTTCCAGTTCTCTGCTGCCAACGACTGGAACGAACTGCAAAAATCACTGAAGCTGGAGACTCATATCTCCCTCACTAACTTTTAGCATCAGCTATCAGAGCAGCTTACCGATCGCTGCACCTGTACACAGCCCATCTGTAAATAGCACACCCAACTACCTCATCCCCATATTGTTATTTATTTTTTTGCTCTATTGCGCCCCAGTATCTCTACTTGCACATCATCATCTGCACATATATCACTCCAGTGTTTAATTGCTAAATTGTAATTACTTTGCCACTACGGCCTATTTATTGCTTTACCTCCCTAATCTTATTTCATTTGCACATTATGTATATAGATTTTTCTATTGTGTTATTGACTGTACGTTTGTTTATCCCACTTGTAACTCTTGTTTTTATCACACTACTTTGCTTTATCTTGGCTGGGTTGCAGTTGTAAATAAGAACTTGTTCTCAACTGGCCTGCCTGGTTAAAGAAAGGGGGGGGGTTACGACCTTTCAGCAGGACAATACCCTAAAACAAAAGGCCAAATCTACACGGGGGTTTCTAACCAAGAAGACAGTGAATGCTCCTGATCTACACTGGGGTTTCTAACCAAGAAGACAGTTAATATTCCTAAGTGGCTGAGTTGCAGTTTTGACTTAAATCTACTTGGAAATCTATGGCAAGACATGAAAATGGTTGTCTAGCAAAGGTCAACAACCAATTTGACAGAGGTTGAAGAATTTTGAAAATAATAATGGGCAAATGTTGCACCATCCAGGTTTGGAAAGGTCTTAGAGACTGACACCTTTTTACCCCCAATTTCGTGATATCCATTTGACCCGGAAGCCAGCTACACCAGTGTGTCAGAGGAAACACCGTTCAACTGACCGAAGTCAGCCTGCTGGTGCCCGGCCCACCACAAGGAGTCGCTAGAGCACGAAGAGCCAAGTAAAGCCCCCCTAACCCTCCCCTAACCCGGATGACACTGGGCCAATTGTGGACCGCCCTATAGGACACCAGGTCACAACCGGCTATGACACAGCCTGAGATCGAACCGGATCTGTAGTGATGCTTCAAGCACTGAGAAACAGTGCCTTTGACGGCTTTGCCAATTGGCGTCAACTTGGAGGCCGTGAAAGGTTCTTCTGCCCGGCAGCCCTCGGGAGTTGGACCACACAGAGACGTATTTCAACCAGGAGGGAATGTGAAAAGCTTAATTAACAATGTACAACACATTTTAGCATCATTACCATCCTGGAGATCGTCATCCAGGGAGAAGTAATCCAGGGAGGTGTCACGAATATTACCGAAGGTGACTCCCCTTCTTGTTCGGGTGGCGCTCGGCGGTCGTCGTCGCCGGTCTACTAGCTATCACCAATCCGTTGTTCTGTGTTCCTTTGGTTTTGTCTGATTGGTATAAACCTGTTTCTTGTTTGGTTGTTAGGGTAGGGTTATATATAGTTTGTTCAGCCCGCTTCTTTTTCGTGTGGGCTTGTTCGTCTGTTCTATGTTTGAGTGTATTTTGTCTGTATTTTGGGTTTCGCGCTGTCCGTTAATATTTCTGATCATTTGTTTTCCTACTTTTGTTCATGTTATTTTTCCGGGACATTAAAGCGTGTTTTTTCCCACATCTTTTGCTCTCTGCGCCTGACTCCACACCTCCTCACTCATTTGCCGTAACAGGAGGGTAAAATAGAGTCTTAGATGGGATTTACCATAAAATAGAGTCTTAGATGGGATTTACCATAAAATAGAGTCTTAGATGGGATTTACCATATAATAGAGTCTTAGATGGGATTTACCATAAAATAAAGTCTTAAATGGGATTTACCATAAAATAGAGTCTTAAATGGGACTTACCATAAAATAGAGTCTTGGATGGGATTTACCATAAAATAGAGTCTTAGAAGGGACTTACCATAAAATAGAGTCTTAGATGGGACTAACCATAAAATAGTCTTAGATGGGACTTACCATAAAATAGAGTCTTAGATCGGACTTATCATAAAATAGAGTCTTAGATGGGACATACCATAAAATAGAGTCTTAGATTGGACTTACCATAAAATAGAGTCTTAGATTGGACTTACCATAAAATAGAGTCTTAGATTGGACTAACCATAAAATAGTCTTAGATGGGACTTACCATAAAATAGAGTCTTAGATCGGACTTATCATAAAATAGAGTCTTAGATGGGACAGACCATAAAATAGAGTCTTAGATTGGACTTACCATAAAATAGAGTCTTAGATTGGACTTACCATAAAATAGAGTCTTAGATGGGACATACCATAAAATAGAGGCTTCGATGGGACCTACCATACAGTCTTACAGCTTGGATAGAATAGAAGAGGCTGTTTCTTACCGGTGATCTGACACCCGTAGAGCTCCAAGCGCAGGGCGATGCCTGTCTTCCAGGTCTGGGGTCTGACGCGTACAAAGCGGGCCAGAACAGGCAGGGGGATCCGGTTCAGAACCACCTCGGTCGAGTCTGTGTTGGCATGGAACACCTGGGCACGGGAGAGAGACAGGGTCAATGAGACAGGTCCCGCTGGAAAAATGTGTTTTTTTCATTCTGATGTCCCCATTTTTTTCACTCAAATGAGAAAAGTGTGTGTGTGTGTGTGTGTGTGTGTGTGTGTGTGTGTGTGTGTGTGTGTGTGTGTGTGTGTGTGTGTGTGTGTGTGTGTGTGAGCTGACTGAGTTGCAGTCACCCTGAACCCCCAGTGTACTAAACCAGAGCTAGGTCCGGTTTTTATCGTATCGGATTAAAATGCATAGAAACAGAAGAAATAGAACGGGACTCCATCAATGATTCTATTTCTATGCATTTAAATGACATGACGAGCTCATATACCATATGTCCATCTCTTCCACCCAGAACTAGACGCGTGAGCCTTTGTCAGTTCTGTCTCGGGGGTTCAGGCCGGGGGAAAGAGGAGAACGGGAGAGGAAGGAATGTCCTACTCCACTGAACACAGACAGAACATGACCCTCACTAGGATCCAATGACACCGGGGCCAGCTGGCAGTCTGTGGTGGCCTGTGTTTTACTATGTTACCACCTTACTACAATATTAAAACAACTAAAATTAAGAGAAGACTTTTTGCTGGCCCTTGTAAAAAGGCAATTTTAAGGTTAGGGGTTAATTTAAGGTTAGGGTTAAGGTTAGGATTAAGGTTAGGGTTAAGGTTAGGGTTAAGGTTAGGGTTAGGTGTTAGGGTTAGGTGTTAGGGTTAGGTGTTAGGTTTAGGGGCTAAGGTTAGGGTTAAGGTTAGGATTAAGGTTAGGATTAAGGTTAGGGTTAGGTGTTAGGTTTAGGGGTTAAGGTTAGGGTTAAGGTTAGGATTAAGGTTAGGGTTAAGGTTTAGGGAAATAGGATTTTGAATGGGAATCAATTGTTGGTCCACAAAAAGACATAGTTGTGTGTCTGTGTGTGTGTCTGTGTGTGTGTGTGTGTGTGTGTGTGTGTGTGTGTGTGTCTGTGTGTGTGTCTGTGTGTGTGTGTGTGTGTGTGTGTGTGTGTGTGTGTGTGTGTGTGTGTGTGTGTGTGTGTGTGTGTGTGTGTGTGTGTGTGTGTGTGTGTGTGTGAGTGTGTGTAGGTAAACAGATCTGCAGGTGTGTGTGTGTGTGTGTCTTTTGTGCAGGTAAACAGATCTACAGGTGTGTGTGTGTGTGTGTGTGTGTGTGTGTGTGTGTGTGTGTGTGTGTGTGTGTGTGTGTGTGTGTGTGTGTGTGTGTGTGTGTGCAGGTAAACAGATCTACTGTGTATGTGTGTGTGTGTGTGTGTGTGTGTGTGTGTGTGTGTGTGTGTGTGTGTGTGTGTGTGTGTGTGTGTGTGTGTGTGTGTGTGTGTGTGTGTGTCTGTGTTTGTGCAGGTAAACAGATCTACAGGTGTGTGTGTGTGTGTGTGTGTGTGTGTGTGTGTGTGTGTGTGTGTGTGTGTGTGTGTGTGTGTGTGTGTGTGTGTGTGTGTGTGTGTGTGTGTGTGTGTGTGTGTGTGTGGTTAGGTGTTAGGTTTAGGGGTTAAGGTTAGGGTTAAGGTTAGGATTAAGGTTAGGGTTAAGGTTTAGGGAAATAGGATTTTGAATGGGAATCAATTGTTGGTCCACAAAAAGACCTCTCAAATGTAGTAAGACATAGTTGTGTGTCTGTGTGTGTGTCTGTGTGTGTGTGTGTGTGTGTGTGTGTGTGTGTCTGTGTGTGTGTGTCTGTGTGTGTGTGTGTGTGTGTGTGTGTGTGTGTGTGTGTGTGTGTGTGTGTGTATCAATAGCTACAGGTGTGTGTGTGTGTGTGTGTGTGTGTGTGTGTGTGTGTGTGTGTGTGTGTGTGTGTGTGTGTGTGTGCAGGTAAACAGATCTACATGTGTCTGTGTGTGTGTGTGTGTGTGTGTGTGTGTGTGTGTGTGTGTGTGTGTGTGTGTGTGTCTGTGTTTGTGCAGGTAAACAGATCTACAGGTGTGTGTGTGTGTGTGTGTGTGTGTGTGTGTGTGTGTGTGTGTGTGTGTGTGTGTGTGTGTGTGTGTGTGTGTGTGTGTGTGTGTGTGTGTGTGTGTGTGTGTAAACCGATCTAGAGAATATATCAGCCATACTGTGTTTGTGTTAGTTAGTTAGGGTGTTGGGGTGTTGGGGTGTTGGGGTGTTGGGGTGTTGGGGTGTTAGGGTGTTAGGGTGTTGGGGTGGAGCGAAAACTCTCAGATAAGGAAGTGAGAGGGTTGGAGGTTGAACCACAGTAAAGGTGTGCCTGAATGCAATTAGTACCATACTATATACAGGGTCAGTTAGTACCATACTATATACAGGGTCAGTTAATACCATACTATATACAGGGTCAGTTAATACCATACTATATACAGGGTCAGTTAATACCATACTATATACAGGGTCAGTTAATACCATACTATATACAGGGTCAGTTAATACCATACTATATACAGGGTCAGTTAATACCATACTATAGACAGGGTCAGTTAATACCATACTATATACAGGGTCAGTTAATACCACACTATAGACAGGGTCAGTTAATACCATACTATATACAGGGTCAGTTAATACCATACTATATACAGGGTCAGTTAATACCATACTATATACAGGGTCAGTTAGTACCATACTATATACAGGGTCAGTTAATACCATACTATATACAGGGTCAGTTAATACCATACTATATACAGGGTCAGTTAATACCATACTATATACAGGGTCAGTTAATACCATACTATATACAGGGTCAGTTAATACCATAATATATACAGGGTCAGTTAGTACCATACTATATACAGGGTCAGTTAATACCATACTATATACAGGGATACTGGAGTGATGGAGGTAGATATGTTTTGGGTGTCTGGAGTCTTCAACATTTTCCAGGCCTTTCTTTCACACTGCCTGATATCGATGTCTTGGATAGCAGAGAGCTCGGCCCCAGTGATATACCGGCCTCCCCTTCCATGCGATCCAGGGCGGTGCCACAGTGATATACCAGCCTCCCCTTCCATGCGATCCAGGGCGGTGCCCCAGTGATATACCGGCCTCCCCTTCCATGCGATCCAGGGCGGTGCCCCAGTGATATACCAGCCTCCCCTTCCATGCGATCCAGGGCGGTGCCCCAGTGATATACCGGCCTCCCCTTCCATGCGATCCAGGGCGGTGCCACAGTGATGCATCCAGTCAGACTCTCAGTGTAGAAGTTTTTTGAGGATTTGAGGGCACATGCCAAATTTGTTCAACCTCCTGAGGGGGAAGAGGCGCTGCTGCGTGTTTGGACCATTTGGCCACCGAGGAACTTGAAGTTCCCGACCTGCTCCACTGCAGCACCGTCGATGAGGATGGGGACGTGCTCGCCCCCCTCGTTTTCTGTAGTCAGCGATCAGCTCCTTTGTCTTACTGATATTTTTATTTATTTGACTAGGCAAGTCAGTTAAGAACAAATTCTTATTTTCAATGACGGCCTAGGAACAGTGGGTTAACTGCCTGTTCAGGGGCAGAACGACAGATTTGTACCTTGTCAGCTCGGTGATTTGAACTTGCAACCTTTCGGTTACTCGTCCAACGCTCTAACCACTAGGCTACCTTGAGGTCGATGTTGTTGTTATGGCACCACACTGAGAAGGTCTCTGACCTCCCCCCGGTAGGCTGTCACATCATCTCCGGTGATCAGTCCTACCACCGTTGTGCCGTCAGTACACTTGATGATTGAGTTGGAGGTGTGCGTGGCCACGCAGTCATGGGTGAACTGGGAGTACAGGAGGGGGCTGAGAACGCACCCTTGTTGGCTATGGTGTTGAACGCAGCATTCTCACATAGTTATTCCTCTTTTCTAGATGGGTGAGGGCACTATGGTGTTGAACGCTGAGCTGTAGTCAATGAACAGCATTCTCACATAGTTATTCCTCTTGTCTAGATGGGTGAGGGCACTATGGTGTTGAACGCTGAGCTGTAGTCAATGAAAAGCATTCTCACATAGTTATTCCTCTTGTCTAGATGGGTGAGGGCACTATGGTGTTGAACGCTGAGCTGTAGTCAATGAACAGCATTCTCACATAGTTATTCCTCTTGTCTAGATGGGTGAGGGCACTATGGTGTTGAACGCTGAGCTGTAGTCAATGAACAGCATTCTCACATAGTTATTCCTCTTGTCTAAATGGGTGAGGGCACTATGGTGTTGAACGCTGAGCTGTAGTCAATGAACAGCATTCTCACATAGTTATTCCTCTTGTCTAGATGGGTGAGGGCACTATGGTGGTGAACGCTGAGCTGTAGTCAATGAACAGCATTCTCACGTAGTTATTCCTCTTGTCTAGATGGGTGAGGGCACTATGGTGTTGAACGCTGAGCTGTAGTCAATGAACAGCATTCTCACGTAGTTATTCCTCTTGTCTAGATGGGTGAGGGCAGTGTGGAGACCAACTAACATCTTCTTTTTGTCGGTTGGTTCGGTATGCAAATCGGTGTGGGTCCAGGGTGTCTGAGATGCTGGAGTTGATGTGAGCCCAAACCAGCCTCTCAAAGCACTTCCTGATTACAGATGTGAATCCTATCGGTCGGTCGTCACTGTGGCATGAAGGGACAGGAATGATGTCATTTTAAAACACATGGGGATTACAGACTTGGACAAGGACAGGGTGAAAATGACTGTGAATATGTTGGCCAGCTCTTCATGCTCTGAGAACGCGCCCTGAAATACTGTCGGGGCTCCACGGCCTTGTGGGTGTTGACCTCATTAAAGACCTTTCTCACGTCGGCTTCAGACAGCGAGATCTCCCCCAATCCTCTGGGTCGGTGACGGCCCTCACACCCGGCACGATGTTGTTGATGTGAAAGCATAAAATTTGTCTGGTAGAGAGTCATTGCTGGTCTTCCTCTGTAATCCATAATCGTCAGAACCTGTGTAATATGATTGCACATTATTCCTATATTGTCCTTTTGTTTGTTTTACGGAGGTCGTAGCCAGACTTGTTGTACTTGTTCCTGTTCTCGGCCTCAGGGTTGTGTGGGATAGCTCTGTGTGTGGTAGTCTCAGGGTTGTCTGGGATAGCTCTGTGTGTGGTAGTCTCAGGGTTGTCTGGGGTAGCTCTGTGTGTGGTAGTTTCGGGGTTGTCTGGGATAGCTCTGTGTGTGGTAGTTTCGGGGTTGTCTGGGGTAGCTCTGTGTGTGGTAGTTTCAGGGTTGTCTGGGATAGCTCTGTGTGTGGTAGTTTCAGGGTTGTCTGGGATAGCTCTGTGTGTGGTAGTCTCAGGGTTGTCTGGGATAGCTCTGTGTGTGGTAGTCTCAGGGTTGTCTGGGATAGCTCTGTGTGTGGTAGTTTCAGGGTTGTCTGGGGTAGCTCTGTGTGTGGTAGTCTCAGGGTTGTCTGGGGTAGCTCTGTGTGGTAGCTCTGTGTGTGGTAGCTCTGTGTGTGGTAGTCTCAGGGTTGTCTGGGATAGCTCTGTGTGTGGTAGTTTCGGGGTTGTCTGGGATAGCTCTGTGTGTGGTAGCCTCAGGGTTGTCTGGGATAGCTCTGTGTGTGGTAGTTTCAGGGTTGTCTGGGGTAGCTCTGTGTGTGGTAGTCTCAGGGTTGTCTGGGGTAGCTCTGTGTGGTAGCTCTGTGTGTGGTAGCTCTGTGTGTGGTAGTCTCAGGGTTGTCTGGGTAGACTGTGTGTGGTAGCTCTGTGTGTGGTAGCTCTGTGTGTGGTAGTCTCAGGGTTGTCTGGGGTAGCTCTGTGTGTGGTAGTTTCAGGGTTGTCTGGGGTAGCTCTGTGTGTGGTAGTCTGAGGGTTGTCTGGGATAGCTCTGTGTGTGGTAGTCTCAGGGTTGTCTGGGATAGCTCTGTGTGTGGTAGTCTCAGGGTTGTCTGGGATAGCTCTGTGTGTCCTGTCATCCAGGACTTCTACACCTGTTGTATTCAGCATTTCACTGTAAGGTCTACTACACCTGTTGTATTCAGCATTTCACTGTGAGGTCTACTACACCTGTTGTATTCAGCATTTCACTGTGAGGTCTACTCCACCTGTTGTATTCAGCATTTCACTGTGAGGTCTACTACACCTGTTGCATTCAGCATTTCACTGTAAGGTCTACTACACCTGTTGTATTCAGCATTTCACTGTGAGGTCTACTACACCTGTTGTATTCAGCATTTCACTGTGAGGTCTACTACACCTGTTGTATTCAGCATTTCACTGTGAGGTCTACTACACCTGTTGTATTCAGCATTTCACTGTGAGGTCTACTACACCTGTTGTGTTCAGCATTTCACTGTGAGGTCTACTACACCTGTTGTATTCAGCATTTCACTGTGAGGTCTACTACACCTGTTGTATTCAGCATTTCACTGTCAGGTCTACTACACCTGTTGTATTCAGCATTTCACTGTGAGGTCTACTACACCTGTTGTATTCAGCATTTCACTGTGAGGTCTACTACACCTGTTGTATTCAGCATTTCACTGTGAGGTCTACTACACCTGTTGTATTCAGCATTTCACTGTAAGGTCTACTCACTGTGAGGTCTAGTGTGTGTGTGTGTATAGTGTGTGTAGTGTGTATAGTGTGTGTGTGCGTGTATAGTGTGTGTAGTGTGTGTGTGTATAGTGTGTGTAGTGTGTGTGTGTGTGTGTGTATAGTGTGTGTAGTGTGTGTGTGTGTGTGTATAGTGTGTGTAGTGTGTATAGTGTGTGTGCGTGTGTAGTGTGTGTAGTGTGTATAGTGTGTGTGCGTGTGTAGTGTGTGTAGTGTGTGTGTATGTATAGTGTGTGTAGTGTGTATAGTGTGTGTAGTGTGTATAGTGTGTGTAGTGTGTATAGTGTGTGTGCGTGTGTAGTGTGTGTAGTGTGTGTGTGTGTATAGTGTGTGTAGTGTGTATAGTGTGTGTGCGTGTGTAGTGTGTGTAGTGTGTATAGTGTGTGTGTGTGTATAGTGTGTGTAGTGTGTATAGTGTGGAGGAGGGCCCATGACCAGTTGGCCCAACATGGCTGACCAGTTGGCCCAACGTGACTGACCAGTTGGCACAACATGACTGACCAGTTGACACAACATGGCTGACCAGTTGGCACAAAATGACTGACCAGTTGACACAACATGGCTGACCAGTTGACACAACATGACTGACCAGTTGACACAAAATGACTGACCAGTTAGCACAACATGGCTGACCAGTTGACACAAAATGACTGACCAGTCGACACAACATGGCTGACCAGTTGGCACAAAATGACTCACCAGTTGACACAACATGGCTGACCAGTTGGCCCAACATGGCTGACCAGTTGGCCCAACGTGACTGACCAGTTGGCACAACATGACTGACCAGTTGACACAACATGGCTGACCAGTTGGCACAAAATGACTGACCAGTTGACACAACATGGCTGACCAGTTGACACAACATGACTGACCAGTTGACACAACATGGCTGACCAGTTGGCACAAAATGACTGACCAGTTGACACAAAATGACTGACCAGTTGACACAACATGACTGACCAGTTGACACAAAATTACTGACCAGTTAGCACAACATGGCTGACCAGTTGGCACAAAATGACTGACCAGTTGACACAACATGGCTGACCAGTTGACACAACATGGCTGACCAGTTGGCACAAAATGACTGACCAGTTGGCACAAAATGACTGACCAGTTGACACAACATGACTGACCAGTTGACACAACATGGCTGACCAGTTGACACAACATGGCTGACCAGTTGACACAACATGACTGACCAGTTGACACAACATGGCTGACCAGTTGGCACAAAATGACTGACCAGTTGACACAAAATGACTGACCAGTTGACACAACATGACTGACCAGTTGACACAAAATGACTGACCAGTTAGCACAACATGGCTGACCAGTTGGCACAAAATGACTGACCAGTTGACACAACATGGCTGACCAGTTGACACAACATGGCTGACCAGTTGGCACAAAATGACTGACCAGTTGACACAACATGACTGACCAGTTGACACAACATGGCTGACCAGTTGACACAACATGGCTGACCAGTTGGCACAAAATGACTGACCAGTTGACACAACATGGCTGACCAGTTGGCACAACATGACTCGCAAAACAGTCGACTGAATCACACAAAATGGTCTGTTATTATGGCAGTGCATGACTTTCGTGTTCAACCTATTTTCAAAAGGCAGTTGAAAAATGAGCCACCTGTGGATGGCTGGATTGTCTGGCTGCTAGAGGGAGGAAAGGGAGAGGACAGGGGAGAGAGGGAAGAGGGAGGAGGGAGACAGAATGGAGAGGAGGGAGAGGACAGGGGAGAGAGGGAAGAGGGAGGAGGGAGACAGAATGGAGAGAAGGGAGAGGAGGGAGAGGACAGGGGAGAGAGGGAAGAGGGAGGAGGGAGACAGAATGGAGAGGAGGGAGAGGAGGGAGAGGACAGGGGGAGAGAGGGAAGAGGGAGGAGGAGACAGAATGGAGAGGAGGGAGAGGAAGGAGAGGACAGGGGAGAGAGAAGGGTCCAGAAATGGATTCTGAGATTCTGAGCGACATCGTGAGTGAGACAGTATATCTGTCAGAAAATATAGAACTTAAATCTTCAATTTCCTTAAAGCTTTGTTAGGAAATTATATAGGTCTCTCTCTGCTCTGTAACAGGTGAGAAGACACCCACTGTGGAACTCCTGGCTGATAGACTAGATGAGGAGAGGTTGAGCTGCCTGTCACACACCAGAACAGACACACACAGCTATTCCCTGCTTCTCTTCTCTTGCTTTCGTTCTGCCGGGTTTCTGTTGAAGCTGATGCCACCAGAGGAGACATGGTTCACTGCTTTGCAGAAGTCAGTATTCTTCCACTTGTTTCCCCTCCCGCCTCCTTTCCCCCCTCGTCTCCCTCTTGTCTCTCTCTCTCAGCATGGCCGGCTCCTTCCCCTCTCCTTCCTCTTGCTTCACCCCCCTCTCTCAGCATGGCCGGCTCGTTCCCCTCTCCTTCCTCTTGCTTCACCCCTCTCTCTCGGCATGGCCGGCGCCTTCCCCTCTTCTCCCTCTTGTCTCTCTCTCGGCATGGCTGGCGCCTACCCCTCTCCTCCCTCTTGCTTCACCCCCCCTCTCAATCTCTCTCTCTCTCTCTGTTTCCAGATGAAGATGTTAACAGTAGGAGCTGGTTCCAGCTGGCTGTCTCCAAGGTGCCGGGCTGGGGGACAGGAGGGGGGACTGGAGGGAACAGCTCTGACACAGCCTGTTAAGATCCTGCATAGAGCCAGAGAACGTTCAGCCAGCCAGCCTGTAAGAGGCTGTTCCCCTGGGTCTGCCCTGCTGGGGGGAAATCTGATGATGTTGCTGAACTGAAGCCTGTCTCTAATCCAGCAGCACCCTGTCTGGTCTGTGTGAACCTGTGACCTCTCCTAGGTTATTGGAGAGACCAGTGGACGACCAGCAAGCCAACCAGCCAGCCAGCCAGCCAGTCACACAGCCTAGTGAGGCCCAGCCAACCAGCCAGCCAGCCAGCCAGCCAGCCAGCCAGTCACACAGTCGAGTTAGGCCCAGAAATCCAGCCAGCCAACCAACCAGCCAACCAGCCAGCCAGCCAGCCAACCAGCCTGCCAGCCAGCCAACCAGCCAGCCAGCCAGCCAGCCAGCCAGTCACACAGTCTAGTGAGGCCCAGCCAACCAGCCAGCCAACCAGCCAGCCAACCAACCAGCCAGCCAGCCAGCCGGTCAGACAGTCTAGTGAGGCCCAGCCAACCAGCCAGCCAACCAGCCAGCCAGCCAACCATTCAGCCAGCCAGCCAGCCAGCCAGTCACACAGTCTAGTGAGGCCCAGCCAACCAGCCAGCCAACCAACCAGCCAACCAGCCAGCCAGCCAAACCAGCCTGCCAGCCAGCCAGCCAGCCAGCCAGTCAGACAGTCTAGTGAGGCCCAGCCAACCAGCCAGCCAACCAGCCAGCCAACCATTCAGCCAGCCAGCCAGCCAGTCACACAGCCTAGTGAGGCCCAGCCAGCCAGCCAGCCAGCAAACCAGCCAGCCAGTCACACAGCCTAGTGAGGCCCAGCCAGCCAACCAGCCAACCAGCCAGCCAGCCAACCAGCCAGCCAGCCAACCAGCCAACCAGCCAGCCAACCAGCCAGCCAGCCAACCAGCCAGCCAACCAGCCAACCAGCCAGCCAGCCAACCAGCCAGCCATGCTGCTGTCACTGGCAGAGAGGACCCTGTGCTAGGTTAAAGAAGGCCCCAGCCATGTTGTCCCTGTCCTAGGTTACCAGAGATGACCCTGTGCTAGGTTAAAGAAAGCCCCAGCCATGTTGTCACTGTCCTAGGTTACCAGAGAGGACAGAGAAGTCCCCAGCCATGTTGTCCCTGTCCTAGGTTACCAGAGATGACCCTGTGCTAGGTTAAAGAAGGCCCCAGCCATGTTGTCCCTGTCCTAGGTTACCAGAGAGGACAGAGAAGTCCCCAGCCATGTTGTCCCTGTCCTAGGTTACCAGAGATGACCCTGTGCTAGGTTAAAGAAGGCCCCAGACATGTTGTCCCTGTCCTAGGTTACCAGAGATGACCCTGTGCTAGGTTAAAGAAGGCCCCAGCCATGTTGTCCCTGTCCTAGGTTACCAGAGATGACCATGTGCTAGGTTAAAGAAGGCCCCAGCCATGTTGTCACTGTCCTAGGTTACCAGAGATGACCCTGTGCTAGGTTAAAGAAGGTCCCAGCCATGTTGTCCCTGTCCTAGGTTACCAGAGATGACCCTATGCTAGGTTAAAGAAGGCCCCAGCCATGTTGTCCCTGTCCTAGATTACCAGAGATGACCCTGTGCTAGGTTAAAGAAGGCCCCAGCCATGTTGTCACTGTCATGGGTTACCAGAGAGGACAGAGAAAGCCCCAGCCATGTTGTCACTGTCCTAGGTTACCAGAGATGACCCTGTGCTAGGTTAAAGAAGGCCCCAGCCATGTTGTCCCTGTCCTAGGTTACCAGAGATGACCCTGTGCTAGGTTAAAGAAGTCCCCAGCCATGTTGTCCCTGTCCTAGATTACCAGAGATGACCCTGTGCTAGGTTAAAGAAGGCCCCAGCCATGTTGTCCCTGTCCTAGGTTACCAGAGATGACCCTGTGCTAGGTTAAAGAAGGCCCCAGCCATGTTGTCCCTGTCCTAGGTTACCAGAGATGACCCTATGCTAGGTTAAAGAAGGCCCCAGCCATGTTGTCACTGTCCTAGGTTACCAGAGATGACCCTGTGCTAGGTTAAAGAAGGCCCCAGCCATGTTGTCACTGTCCTAGGTTACCAGAGATGACCCTGTGCTAGGTTAAAGAAGGCCCCAGCCATGTTGTCCCTGTCCTAGGTTACCAGAGATGACCCTGTGCTAGGTTAAAGAAGGCCCCAGCCATGTTGTCCCTGTCCTAGGTTACCAGAGATGACCCTGTGCTAGGTTAAAGAAGTCCCCAGCCATGTTGTCCCTGTCCTAGATTACCAGAGATGACCCTGTGCTAGGTTAAAGAAGGCCCCAGCCATGTTGTCCCTGTCCTAGGTTACCAGAGATGACCCTGTGCTAGGTTAAAGAAGGCCCCAGCCATGTTGTCCCTGTCCTAGGTTACCAGAGATGACCCTATGCTAGGTTAAAGAAGGCCCCAGCCATGTTGTCACTGTCCTAGGTTACCAGAGATGACCCTGTGCTAGGTTAAAGAAGGCCCCAGCCATGTTGTCACTGTCCTAGGTTACCAGAGATGACCCTGTGCAAGGTTAAAGAAGGCCCCAGCCATGTTGTCCCTGTCCTAGGTTACCAGAGATGACCCTATGCTAGGTTAAAGAAGGCCCCAGCCATGTTGTCCCTGTCCTAGGTTACCAGAGATGACCCTGTGCTAGGTTAAAGAAGGCCCCAGCCATGTTGTCCCTGTCCTAGGTTACCAGAGAGGACAGAGAAAGCCCCAGCCATGTTGTCCCTGTCCTAGGTTACCAGAGGTGACACAGGGTTATAATTCCCTAAAAAAGCTTTATGGAAATTGAAGATTAAGTTCTATATTTTCTGACAGATATACTGTCTCACTCACGATGTCGCTCACGGTGTAGCTCACGCTGTGCCTCGTGTACACACCTACAGTGGGGCAAAAAGTATTTAGTCAGCCGCCAATTGTGCAAGTTCTCCCACTTAAAAAGATGTGAAGACTTAAAGAAAACATTGCCAACAAAGGGTATATAACATTGTATTGAGAAGAACTTCTATTATTGACCAAATACTTATTTTCCACCATAATTTGCAAATAAAATCATTAAAAATCCTACAATATGATTTTCTGGATTTTTTTCTTCTCATTTTGTCTGTCATAGTTGTAGTGTACCTATGATGAAAATTACAGGCCTCTCTCATCTTTTTAAGTGGGAGAACTTGCACAATTGGTGGCTGACTAAATACTTTTTTGCTCCACTGTATCTCTGTCACCATGTTATGAGTCAGGGAAGACCACACAACAGCACCCGAAGTAGAAGCTGAGAGAAAGTCTTTCTTCGTCCTAAAAGAGGAACAGAGTTGATGGAAATATTGACCATATCGTTCCATTTAGAAAGATGACACTTCTTCAATTCTAGAAACCATCCTCTCTCGGGAACTGAGAAATTACAGAACAGATGAGGAGAGAACGAGGTGTCGTCTACTGCCAACAACTCTGTTGTTCTTTTCCAGGCTCCATATTCCTGTTAACTTCATATGAAAGGTGCCCAACGGAAATGGCCTGCTCCTCAGTCCCAGTATGCATATTATTAGTAGTATTGGATAGAAAACACTCTGAACTTTCTAAAACTGTTTGAATGATGTCTGTGAGTAAAATAGAACTCATATGAAAGGCAAAAACCTGAGAAAAAATCCAAACAGGAAGTAGGAAATCTGAGGCTTGTAGGTTTTCAACTCAGCCCCTATTAAATATACAGTGGAATATTGGTTATGTTGCACTTCCTATGGCTTCCACTAGATGTCAACAGTTTTTAGAAACTTGTTTGAGGCTTCTACTGTGAAGTGAGGCCGAATTAGAGGGGAATGAGTCAGAGGTCTGGCAGAGAGCCACGCGCTGGTCACGCGCATTTCACATGAGGGAGCTGCGTTCCTTTGCTTTTCTACAGGAATTCTCCGGTCGGAACGTAATTGAAGATTTATGATAAAAACATCCTAAAGATTGATTCTATACTTAGTTTGACAAGTTTCTACGATGGAATAGAACTTTTTGAACTTTTTGTCCGACGTTCGTCTGGAACGCGCGCTTGGTTTGTGAACTAAACGCCTTAACAAAAGAAGCTATTTGGACATAAACTATGAACTTTATCAAACAAATCAAACATTTATGGTGGAACTGGGATTCCTGGGAGTGCATTCTGATGAAGATCATCAAAGGTAAGTGAATATTTATAATGTTATTTCTGATTTCTGTTGACTCCAACATGGTGGATCTATTTTTTTTTCTGAGCGCCGTTCTCAGATTATTGCATGGTTTGCTTTTTCCGTAAAGATTTTTCGCAATCTGACACAGCATTAAGGAGAAGTTTATCTATAGTTCCATGCTTAACTTTTGTATTCTCTCTCTCTCTCTCTCTCTCTCTCTCTCTCTCTCTCTCTCTCTCTGTCTCTCTCTCTCTCTCTCTCTCTCTCTCTCTCTCTCTCTCTCTCTCTCTCTAACCATATGGTTCAATATAACATAGCTTTAATGGCATTTTTAACTATGTTACAAATCAACATAATGTTCTGTGACAATGGCTGTGTTTCTAGAGACTTTCTGTCACATGGATGGATGTAAGGAGAAATGTGTGTGTGCGTGTGTATGTGTGCGTGTGTGAAGCCTGTTTCACAATAAATCCTGTAACAGCCAGTAAAGAGCAGCATTAGTCCAACGAACAGCCGTTCATTTTGGCTGTCACCTCCAAGCACCAAAAACGTTTTATATTTTGTTACAAAATAACTTTTGTAAAAACAACATAAATTGCCCTGCCTCCGCTCTGATTGCTTTCTCATATGTCTTTCTTGGGAAAAAATGGATCGCAGCTTAGGGAGGAGAGAGGGGGGAGGGGGTAGAGGGGAGGGGGAGGAGAGATCCAGGAAGGAAGAGGAGAGGAGGAGAGGAGAGGTTGAGGGAGGAGGAAGGGGGAGGAGAGGAGGAGGATAGAGAGATCCAAGAAGGAAGAGGAGAGGAGGAGAGGATGAGGGAGGAGGAAGGGGGAGGAGTGTAGAGAGATGTAGGAAGGAGGATGGAGGAGGAGAGAAGGAGGATAGAGAGATTCAGGAAGGAAGAGGAGAGGAGGAGAGGATGAGGGAGGAGGAAGGGGGAGGAGTATAGAGAGATGTAGGAAGGAGGAAGGAGGAGGAGAGGAGGAGGATAGAGAGATCCGGGAAGGAAGAGGAGAGGAGGAGAGGTTGAGGGAAGAGGAAGGGGGAGGAGTGTAGAGAGATGTAGGAAGGAGGAAGGAGGAGGAGAGGAGGAGGATAGAGAGATTCAGGAAGGAAGAGGAGAGGAGGAGAGGATGAGGGAGGAGGAAGGGGGAGGAGTGTAGAGAGATGTAGGAAGGAGGAAGGAGGAGGAGAGGAGGAGGATAGAGAGATCCAGGAAGGAAGAGGAGAAGAGGAGAGGATGAGGGAGGAGGAAGGGGGAGGAGTGTAGAGAGATGGAGGAAGGAGGAAGGAGGAGGAGAGGAGGAGGATAGAGAGATTCAGGAAGGAAGAGGGTGAAGATGACTTGGCTCAAGCTAGTCACAGACCACTATAAAACACTGAAAAGATGTAGAAGAGAAGAAGAGATAGATATAGAATGTTGAAGAGATGTAGAAGAGAAAAAGAGATAGATATAGAATGTTTAAGAGATGTAGAAGAGAAGAAGAGATAGATATAGAATGTGTAGAAGAGAAGAAGAGGATCAGCATTTGTGGGTTTGATTACAGGCTCAAAATGGCCAGAAACAAAGAACTTTCTTCTGAAACTCGTCAGTCTATTCTTGTTCTGAGAAAAGAAGGCTATTTCTTGTGAGAAATTGCCAAGAAACTGAAGATCTCGTACAACGCTGTGTACTACTCCCTTCACAGAACAACACAAACTGTCTCTACCCAGAATAGAAAGAGGAGTGGAGGCCCCGGTGCACAACTGAGCAAGATGCATTAGAGTGTCTAGTTTGAGAAACAGACGCCTCACAAGTCCTCAACTGACAGCTTCATTAAATAGTACCCCAAAACACCAGTCTCAACGTCAACAGTGAAGAGGCGACTCCGGGATGCTGGCCTTCTAGGCAGAGTTCCTCTGTCCAGTGTCTGTGTTCTTTTGCCCATCTTAAAACTTCTTAGGGGGCACTATTTTGACGTCCGGATGAAAAGCGTGCCCAGACGAAACTGCCTGTTACTCAGGCCCAGACACTAGGATATGCATATTATTAGTAGATTTGGATAGAAAACACTCTGAAGTTTCTAAACCTGTTTGAATGATGTCTGTGAGTATAACAGAACTCATATGGCAGGCAAAAACCTGAGAAAAATCCAACCAGGAAGTGGGAAATCTGAGGTCTTTAGTTTTTCAAGTGATTGCCTATCCAATATACAGTGTCTATGGGGTCATATTGCACTTCCGAAGGCTTCCACTAGATGTCAACAGTCTTTAGAACCTTGTTTCAGGCTTCTATTGTGAAGGGGGAGCGAATAAGAGCTGTTTGAATCAGAGGTCTGGCAGAATGCCATGAGCTAATTCATGCGCGTAAGAGCTGTTTGACTAAGAGGTCTGGCAGAATGCCATGAGCTAAGTCACACGTGTGGAGGTGAGCGCGAGCTCCGTTCCTTTTCATTTCTACAAACAAGGAATTGTCCGGTTGGAATATTATTGAAGATTTATGATAACAACATCCTAAAGATTGATTATATACATCGTTTGACATGTTTTATACAAACTGTAATGGAACTTTTGTTTACTTTTCGTCTGGACTTAGTGCCTGCGCATTGTGCATTTTGGATTACTGGACTAAAAGCACGAACAAAAAGGAGATATTTGGACATAAATTATGGACTTTATCGAACAAAACAAACATTTATTGTCTAACATGGAGACCTGGGAGTGCCATCTGATGAAGATCATCAAAGGTTAGTGATTAATATTAATCGCTATTTATGACTGTGACTAGGCACTGACCTAACATATTCGCATGGTGTGCTTTCGCCGTAAAGCCTTTTTTCATTACAACTCTGCCAAGAAGGCCAGCATCTCAGCGTCGCATCTTCACTGTTGACGTTGAGAATGGTGTTTTTCTTATGTTATTTTAATGGATAAAAATGCGCTTTCTTTCAAAGACAAGGACATTTCTAAGTGACCCCAAACTTTTGAACGGTAGTGCGTATATCTCCCCCTGTCATAGGGCTAGCTAGTCTCTGCAGGATAGACTTAATATATATCTTCCCTTGTCAGAGGGACAGCAAGCCTCTGCAAGATATTCTTAATATATATCTCCCCCTGTCAGAGGGCTAGCTAGTCTCTACAGGATAGACTTAATATATATCTCCCCCTGTCAGAGGGACAGCTAGCCTCTGCAGGATAGACTTAATATATATCTCCCCCTGTCATAGGGCTAGCTAGTCTCTGCAGGATAGACTTAATATATATCTCCCTGTCAGAGGGCTAGCTCGTCTCTGCAGGATAGACTTAATATATATCTCCCTGTCAGAGGGCTAGCTCGTCTCTGCAGGATAGACTTAGTATATATATCTCCCCCTGTCAGAGGGACAGCTAGTCTCTGCAGGATAGACTTAATATATATCTTGGTGCTCTGGGAGAGGACTAGAGGCTTTGTGGGACACTTGGTGCTCTGGGAGAGGACTAGAGGCTTTGTAGGACACTTGGTGCTCTAGGAGAGGACTAGAGGCTTTGTGGGACACTTGGTGCTCTGGGAGAGGACTAGAGGCTTTGTAGGACACTAGGTGCTCTGGGAGAGGACTAGAGGCTTTGTGGGACACTTGGTGCTCTGGGAGAGGACTAGAGGCTTTGTAGGACACTTGGTTCTCTAGGAGAGGACTAGAGGCTTTGTAGGACGCTTGGTGCTCTAGGAGAGGACTAGAGGCTTTGTAGGACACTTGGTGCTTTGGGAGAGGACTAGAGGCTTTGTAGGACACTTGGTGCTCTGGGAGAGGACTAGAGGCTTTGTGGGACACTTGGTTCTCTAGGAGAGGACTAGAGGCTTTGTAGGACACTTGGTTCTCTAGGAGAGGACTAGAGGCTTTGTAGGACGCTTGGTGCTCTAGGAGAGGACTAGAGGCTTTGTAGGACACTTGGTGCTTTGGGAGAGGACTAGAGGCTTTGTAGGACACTTGGTGCTCTGGGAGAGGACTAGAGGCTTTGTGGGACACTTGGTTCTCTAGGAGAGGACTAGAGGCTTTGTGGGACACTTGGTGCTCTGTGAGAGGACTAGAGGCTTTGTGGGACACTTGGTGCTCTGGGAGAGGACTAGAGGCTTTGTAGGACACTTGGTTCTCTAGGAGAGGACTAGAGGCTTTGTGGGACACTTGGTGCTCTGTGAGAGGACTAGAGGCTTTGTGGGACACTTGGTGCTCTGGGAGAGGACTAGAGGCTTTGTAGGACACTTGGTGCTCTGGGAGAGGACTAGAGGCTTTGTAGGACACTTGGTGCTCTGGGAGAGGACTAGAGGCTTTGTAGGACACTTGGTGGTTTGGGAGAGGACTAGAGGCTTTGTGGGACACTTGGTGCTCTGGGAGAGGACTAGCGGCTTTGTAGGACACTTGGTGCTCTGGGAGAGCTTTCATGGCTTGTCTGTGTCTTTGGTTTCTTCCTGCAGCATTGGATCTGAATGAAACTGAGGGCTTGTCAAAGGCAGGACGTGGAATACATTACAGCCGGGCCATCCCAGAGGCCTCTCTGTGTGTGATGGATATGCCATGTACAACCACAGGACAAACACACACACCCACTAACAGGGAGGAGAGGGAGAGGGAGAGGGAGAGGGAGGGGGAGGGGAGAGGGAGAGGGAGAGGGAGAGGGAGAGGGAGAGGGAAAAACCTACCTCTCCTCTCCTTTCCTCTCCGGGACCAACAACAGCTCTACTAGCACAGTAGCCTCACAGTCCCATGCTCTGTGTCTGTGTCTGTTTGTGTCTGTTTGTGTGTATTGTACAGGCGATAGTGACAGCTCCCACAGTGGGATGATTCGTTCTGGTCTGTCAGGTAACCTTGTTCTGGTCTGTACCTTGTTCTGGTCTGTCAGGTAACCTTGTTCTGGTCTGTCAGGTAACCTTGTTCTGGTCTGTCAGATAAACTTGTTCTGGTCTGTCAGGTAACCTTGTTCTTTTCTGTACCTTGTTTTGGCCTGTCAGGTAACCTTGTTCTGGTCTGTACCTTGTTCTGGTCTGTCAGGTAACCTTGTTCTGGTCTGTCAGGTAACCTTGTGCTGGTCTGTCAGGTAACCTTGTTCTGGTCTGCACCTTGTTCTGGTCTGTCAGGTAACCTTGTTCTGTTCTGTCTCAGCGTGTCTCAGCGTGTCTCAGCGTGTCTCAGCGTGTCTCCGTGTGTCTCAGCATGTCTCAGCGTGTCTCAGCTTGTCTCAGTGTGTCTCAGCGTGTCTCAGCGTGTTTCAGCGTGTCTCAGCGTGTCTCAGCGTGTCTCAGCGTGTCTCAGCGTGTTTCAGCGTGTCTCAGCGTGTCTCAGCGTGTCTCAGCGTGTTTCAGCGTGTCTCAGCGTGTCTCAGCGTGTCTCAGCGTGTCTCTGTGTGTCTCAGCGTGTCTCCGTGTGTCTCAGCGTGTCTCAGTGTGTTTCAGCGTGTCTCAGCGTGTCTCAGCGTGTCTCCGTGTGTCTCAGCGTGTCTCAGCTTGTCTCAGTGTGTCTCAGCGTGTGTCAGCGTGTCTCCGTGTGTCTCAGCGTGTCTCAGTGTGTCTCAGCGTGTCTCAGCGTGTCTCCGTGTGTCTCAGCGTGTCTCAGCGTGTTTCAGCGTGTTTCAGCGTGTCTCAGCGTGTCTCAGCGTGTCTCAGTGTGTTTCAGCGTGTCTCAGCGTGTTTCAGCGTGTCTCAGCGTGTCTCCGTGTGTCTCAGCGTGTCTCAGCATGTCTCAGTGTGTCTCAGCGTGTCTCAGTGTGTTTCAGCGTGTCTCAGTGTGTTTCAGCGTGTCTCAGCGTGTCTCAGCGTGTTTCAGCGTGTCTCAGAGTGTCTCCGTGTGTCTCAGCGTGTCTCAGAGTGTCTCAGCGTGTCTCAGCGTGTCTCAGTGTGTTTCAGCGTGTCTCAGCGTGTCTCAGCGTGTCTCAGTGTGTTTCAGCGTGTCTCAGCGTGTCTCAGCGTGTTTCAGCGTGTCTCAGCGTGTCTCAGCGTGTCTCTGTGTGTCTCAGCGTGTCTCCGTGTGTCTCAGCGTGTCTCAGTGTGTTTCAGCGTGTCTCAGCGTGTCTCAGCGTGTCTCCGTGTGTCTCAGCATGTCTCAGCGTGTCTCAGCTTGTCTCAGTGTGTCTCAGCGTGTCTCAGCGTGTCTCCGTGTGTCTCAGCATGTCTCAGCGTGTCTCAGCTTGTCTCAGTGTGTCTCAGCGTGTGTCAGCGTGTCTCCGTGTGTCTCAGCGTGTCTCAGTGTGTCTCAGCGTGTCTCAGTGTGTTTCAGCGTGTCTCAGCGTGTCTCAGTGTGTTTCAGCGTGTCTCAGCATGTCTCAGCGTGTCTCAGCGTGTTTCAGGGTGTCTCAGTGTGTCTCAGTCTCAGCGTGTCTCAGCGCGTCTCAGTGTGTTTCAGCGTGTCTCAGCGTGTCTCAGTGTGTCTCAGCGTGTCTCAGCGTGTCTCAGTGTGTCTCAGCGTGTCTCAGCGTGTCTCAGTGTGTCTCAGCGTGTCTCAGCGTGTTTCAGCGTGTCTCAGCGTGTCTCAGCGTGTCTCAGTGTGTTTCAGCGTGTCTCAGCGTGTTTCAGCGTGTCTCAGCGTGTCTCCGTGTGTCTCAGCGTGTCTCAGCATGTCTCAGTGTGTCTCAGCGTGTCTCAGTGTGTTTCAGCGTGTCTCAGTGTGTTTCAGCGTGTCTCAGCGTGTCTCAGCGTGTTTCAGCGTGTCTCAGCGTGTCTCCGTGTGTCTCAGCGTGTCTCAGAGTGTCTCAGCGTGTCTCAGCGTGTCTCAGTGTGTTTCAGCGTGTCTCAGCGTGTCTCAGCGTGTCTCAGTGTGTTTCAGCGTGTCTCAGCGTGTCTCAGCGTGTTTCAGCGTGTCTCAGCGTGTCTCAGCGTGTCTCTGTGTGTCTCAGCGTGTCTCCGTGTGTCTCAGCGTGTCTCAGTGTGTTTCAGCGTGTCTCAGCGTGTCTCAGCGTGTCTCCGTGTGTCTCAGCATGTCTCAGCGTGTCTCAGCTTGTCTCAGTGTGTCTCAGCGTGTCTCAGCGTGTCTCCGTGTGTCTCAGCATGTCTCAGCGTGTCTCAGCTTGTCTCAGTGTGTCTCAGCGTGTGTCAGCGTGTCTCCGTGTGTCTCAGCGTGTCTCAGTGTGTCTCAGCGTGTCTCAGTGTGTTTCAGCGTGTCTCAGCGTGTCTCAGTGTGTTTCAGCGTGTCTCAGCATGTCTCAGCGTGTCTCAGCGTGTCTCAGCGTGTCTCAGTGTGTTTCAGCGTGTCTCAGCATGTCTCAGCGTGTCTCAGCGTGTTTCAGGGTGTCTCAGTGTGTCTCAGTCTCAGCGTGTCTCAGCGTGTCTCAGTGTGTTTCAGCGTGTCTCAGCGTGTCTCAGTGTGTTTCAGCGTGTCTCAGCGTGTCTCAGCGTGTCTCCGTGTGTCTCCGTGTCCTACCTTGTGGTTCTTCATCGGTAGACCATCCAGTCCTCTCCGTTGGTGCTGACCTCCAGCTTAAAGGTGATGACGTAGTAGGACTTCTGGGTCTCCTTGGACACCGCTCCCTGGGTAGCGATACCCGTCAACACCTTCAGGACATGGAGATCCACCTGGGGGAGACAAGGACACATTTAATTCAGTTTATGTACATTACAAGTTGCCAACTTCAAACCACAGCACTGAGAGAGAGAGAGAGAGAGAGAGAGAGAGATCATTTCAGTCCATCAGCCTCAGTTCTGAGATCTCTCTCTCTCTCTCTCTCTCTCTCTCTCTCTCTCTCTCTCTCTCTCTCTCTCTCTCTCTCTCTCTCTCTCTCTCTCTCTCTCTCTCTCTCTCTCTCTCTCTCTATCTCACTCTCACTCTCTTTGATTGATAGAACTCATTATATCTTCTCTGCACACAATAACGATAATCACGATAATAATCATCCAATTCTGCTCTGATAATGCTATGTGGAATAGAAACACTACCAGGGTCTATACTGGAATATAAATACTACCAGAGTCTATACTGGAATAGGAACACCACCAGGGTCTATACTGGAATAGGAACACCACCTGGGCCTATAATGGGAATAGGAACACTACCAGGGTCTATACTGGAATAGGAACACCACCAGGGTCTACACTGGAATAGAAACAATACCAGGGTCTATAATGGGAATAGGAACACTACCAGGGTCTATACTGTAATAGAAACACTACCAGGGTCTATACTGGAGTAGGAACACCACCAGGATCTACACTGGAATACAAACAATACCAGGGTCTATAATGGGAATAGGAACACTACCAGGGTCTATACTGTAATAGAAACACTACCAGGGTCTATAACGGGAATAGAAACACTACCAGGGTCTATACTGGAATAGGAACACTACCAGGGTCAATACTGGGAATAGGAACACCACCAGGGTCTATACTGGGAATAGAAACACTACCAGGGTCTATACTGGAATAGGAACACTACCAGGGTCAATAATGGGAATAGGAACACCACCTGGGCCTATACTGGGATAGGAACACTACCAGGGTCTATAATGGGAATTTGAACACTACCAGGGTCTATACTGGATATTAGATGTGTAGAGAGGAGAGGAGAGGAGAGGAGAGGAGAGGAGAGGAGAGGAGAGGAGAGGAGAGGAGAGGAGATTAAGGGAGGGGAGATTAGAGGACGGGAGAGGAGAGGAGATTAGAGGAGAGGAGATTAGGGGAGGGGAGATGAGAGCAGATTAGATGAGAGGAGAGGAAGGGGAGAGGAGATTAGATGAGAGGAGAGGAAGGGGAGAGGAGAGGAGATTAGATGAGAGGAGAGGAGAGGAGAGGAAAGGAGAGGAAAGGACATTAGAGGAGAGGAGATTATAGGAAAGGAGATTAGAGGGGGGAGAGGAGAGGAGAGGAGACAAGAGGACACAAGAGGACACAAGAGGAGAGGGCCTCGCCTCACCTCCTTTCATCATCAGGCGCGCCCGCCCAGGAGGACAAAACGGAACACGGAGAGAATCGTTTCAAATGGCTTGTATAGTGCACAACCTTTGGGTCCTTGTCAAAAGTCATGCAATATATAGCGAATAGGCGTGCCTTTTGAGGTGCACACATGGAATCAGAATCAGCTGCCTACTCTCTGCCGTGAGACACGGAGGATTCTAGAACATCTGATAATGAATAGTGATGAAGAGAAGTGAGAGGGCGAGAAAATCAAATCAAATCAAATTGTATTGGTCACATACCCATATTTAGCAGACGTTATTTTGCGTGTAGTGAATATAATACAGTATATACAGATGAGATGAGTAAAGCAGTGTGTTAACATTATTAAAGTGACCAGTGTTCCATTATTAAAGTGACCAGTGTTGACCAGTGTTCCATTATTAAAGTGACTAGTGTTCCATTATTAAAGTGACCAGTGTTCCATTATTAAAGTGACCAGTGTTCCATTATGAAAGTGACCAGTGTTCCATTATTAAAGTGACCAGTGTTCCATTATTAAAGTGACCAGTGTTCCATTATTAAAGTGACTAGTGTTCCATTATTAAAGTGACCAGTGTTCCATTATTAAAGTGACCAGTGTTCCATTATGAAAGTGACCAGTGTTCCATTATTAAAGTGACTAGTGTTCCATTATTAAAGTGACTAGTGATCTTAAGTCTATATGTACATAGGGCAGCAGCCTCTAAGGTGCAGGGTTGAGTAACCAGGTGGAAGCCGGCTACTGATGGCTATTTAACAGTCTGAGAGCCCTGGCGTAGAGGTGCCAGGAAAATAACCTCTCCTCAACATCAACAAAGCTTTAAGTTCTGTGGTGTACATATAACTGACGATATGACAATCCACACAGACAGTGTGATGAAGAAGGCGCAACAGTGCCTCTTCAACCTCAGGAGGCTGAAGAAGTTTGGCTTGTCACCTAAAACCCTGACAAACTTTTGAGAGCATCCTGTCGGGCTGTATCACAGCCTGGTACGGCAGCTGCTCCGCCCATAACTGTAAGGCTCTCCAGAGGGTAGTGAGGTCTGCACAACGCATCACCGGGGCAAACTACCTGTCCTCCAGGACACCTACACCATCCGATGTCACGGGAAGGCCAAAAAGATCAAGGACCACAACCACCCGAGCCACTGCCTGTTCACCCCGCTATCATCCAGAAGGCGAGGTCAGTACAGGTGCATTGAAGCTGGGACCGAAAGTCTGAAAAACAGCTTATATCTTAAAGCCATCAGACTGTTAATTAGCCACCACTAGCCGGCTACCACCCGGTTACTCAACCCTGAACCATAGAGGCTGCTGCCCCATATACATAAACTGCACATAGAATCACTATTCACTTTAATAATGTGCATACTGCTTTACTCATTTCATATGTATATACTGTATTCTATTCTACTGCATTTAAGTCATTCTCTCCAACATTGCTCATCCTAATATTTATTTGTTTCTTAATTCCATTACTTTGATATTAGATTTGTGTGTATTGTTGTGAATTGTTAGGATACTACTGCACTGTTGGAGCTAGGAACACAAGCATTTCACTACACCCACAATAACATCTGCTAAATATGTGTTTGACCAATAACATCTGCTAAATATGTGTTTGACCAATCAAATTTGATTTTGACATTTTTATTTGGTTTCACACACAAG
>NW_027008439.1:12500-49420 GCF_036934945.1 Oncorhynchus masou masou | reverse complement strand
TGTGGTGGATGGGACTACCAGCTCTCTGTAACCTAGAGGGCAACCAGTGGGTCCATCTCATCTATACCACCCACCTGGTAGTGTGGTGGATGGGACTACCAGCTCTCTGTAACCTAGAGGACAACCAGTGGGTCCATCTCCTCTATACCACCCACCTGGTAGTGTGGTGGATGGGACTACCAGCTCTCTGTAACCTAGGAGGACAACCAGTGGGTCCATCTCCTCTATACCACCCACCTGGTAGTGTGGTGGATGGGACTACCAGCTCTCTGTAACCTAGAGGGCAACCAGTGGGTCCATCTCCTCTATACCACCCACCTGGTAGTGTGGTGGATGGTACTACCAGCTCTCTGTAACCTAGAGGGCAACCAGTGGGTCCATCTCCTCTATACTACCCACCTGGTAGTGTAGTGGATGGTACTACCAGCTCTCTGTAACCTAGAGGGCAACCAGTGGGTCCATCTCCTCTATACCACCCACCTGGTAGTGTGGTGGATGGGACTACCAGCTCTCTGTAACCTAGAGGGCAACCAGTGGGTCCATCTCCTCTATACCACCCACCTGGTAGTGTGGTGGATGGGACAACCAGCTCTCTGTAACCTAGAGGACAACCAGTGGGTTCATCTCTCCTCTATACCACCCACCTGGTAGTGTGGTGGATGGGACAACCAGCTCTCTGTAACCTAGAGGACAACCAGTGGGTCCATCTCCTCTATACCACCCACCTGGTAGTGTGGTGGATGCGGCTACCAGCTCTCTGTAACCTAGAGGGCAACCAGTGGGTCCATCTCCTCTATACCACCCACCTGGTAGTGTGGTGGATGGGACTACCAGCTCTCTGTAACCTAGAGGGCAACCGGTGGGTCTGTTTTCTCTATAATCTCTCTATATCATCCACCATGGTTCTTGGTTCTTGTGAGTGAAACCAAATAAAAATGTCAAAATCAAATTTGATTGGTCAAACACATATTTAGCAGATGTTATTGGTCAAACACATATTTAGCAGATGTTATTGTGGGTGTAGTGAAATGCTTGTGTTCCTAGCTCCAACAGTGCAGTAGTATACTAACAATTCACAACAATACACACAAATCTAATACTATATTAATGGAATTAAGAAACAAATAAATATTAGGATGAGCAATGTTGGAGAGAATTTGACTTAAATGCAGTAGAATAGAATACAGTATATACATATGAAATTAGAGTGAATAGTGATTCTATGTGCAGTTTATGTATATGGGGCAGCAGCCTCTATGGTTCAGGGTTGAGTAACCGGGTGGTAGCCAGCTAGTGGTGGCTAATTAACAGTCTGATGGCTTTAAGATATAAGCTGTTTTTCAGACTTTCGGTCCCAGCTTCAATGCACCTGTACTGACCTCGCCTTCTGGATGATAGCGGGGTGAACAGGCAGTGGCTCGGGTGGTTGTGGTCCTTGATCTTTTTGGCCTTCCCGTGACATCGGATGGTGTAGGTGTCCTGGAGGACAGGTAGTTTGCCCCCGGTGATGCGTTGTGCAGACCTCACTACCCTCTGGAGAGCCTTACAGTTATGGGCGGAGCAGCTGCCGTACCAGGCTGTGATACAGCCCGACAGGATGCTCTCAAAAGTTTGTCAGGGTTTTAGGTGACAAGCCAAACTTCTTCAGCCTCCTGAGGTTGAAGAGGCACTGTTGCGCCTTCTTCATCACACTGTCTGTGTGGATTGTCATATCGTCAGTTATATATACACCACAGAACTTAAAGCTTTGTTGATGTTGAGGGAGAGGTTATTTTCCTGGCACCTCTACGCCAGGGCTCTCAGACTGTTAATTAGCCATCAGTAATGCCCACCTGGTTACTCAACCCTGCACCTTAGAGGCTGCTGCCCTATGTACATATAGACTTAAGATCACTAGTCACTTTAATGGAACACTAGTCACTTTAATAATGGAACACTGGTCACTTTCATAAGGGAAACACTGGTCACTAATAATGGAACACTGGTCACTTTAATAATGGAACACTAGTCATTTAATAATGGAACACTGGTAACTTTCATAATGGAACACTGGTCACTTTAATAATGGAACACTGGTCACTTTAATAATGGAACACTGGTAACTTTCATAATGGAACACTGGTCACTTTAATTATGGAACACTGGCCACTTTAATAATGGAACACTGGTCACTTTCATAATGGAACACTAGTCACTTTAATAATGGAACACTGGTCACTTTAATAATGGAACACTGGTCACTTTCATAATGGAACACTAGTCACTTTAATAATGGAACACTGGTCACTTTAATAATGGAACACTAGTTCACTTTAATAATGGAACACTGGTCACTTTCATAATGGAACACTGGTCACTTTAATAATGGAACACTGGTCACTTTAATAATGGAACACTGGTCACTTTAATAATGGAACACTGGTCACTTTAATAATGGAACACTAGTCACTTTAATAATGGAACACTGGTCAACACTGGTCACTTTAATAATGGAACACTGGTCACTTTAATAATGTTAACACACTGCTTTACTCATCTCATCTGTATATACTGTATTATATTCACTACACGCAAAATAACGTCTGCTAAATATGGGTATGTGACCAATACAATTTGATTTGATTTGATTTTCTCGCCTCTCACTTCTCTTCATCACTATTCATTATCAGATGTTCTAGAATCCTCCGTGTCTCACGGCAGAGTAGGCAGCTGATTCTGATTCCATGTGTGCACCTCAAAAGGCACGCCTATTCGCTATATATTGCATGACTTTGACAAGGACCCCAAAGGTTGTGCACTATACAAGCCATTTGAAATGATTCTCTCCCGTGTTCCGTTTTGTCCTCCTGGCGCCGCCTGATGATGATGAGAAGGGGAGGTGAGGCGAGGCCCCTCCTCTTGTGTCCTCTTGTGTCCTCTTATGTCCTCTTGTCTCCTCTCCTCTCCTCTCCCCTCCTCTAATCTCTTCCTATAATCTCTCTCTCTAATGTCCTTTCCTCTCCTCTCCTCTCACTCTCCTCTCATCTAATCTCCTTCCTCTCCCCTTCCCTCCTCTCATCTAATCTGCTCTCATCTCCCCTCCCCTAATCTCCTCTCCTCTAATCTCCTCTCCTCTCCTGTCCTCCTAATCTCCCCTCCCTAATCTCCTCCTCCCTCTCCTCTCCTCTCCCTCTCCTCTCATCTAATATCCAGTATAGACCCTGGTAGTGTTCAAATTCCCATTATAGACCCTGGTGTGTTCCCCATCCCAGTATAGACCCTGGTAGTGTTCCTATTCCAGTATAGACCCTGGTAGTGTTCCTATTCCAGTATAGACCCTGGTAGTGTTCCTATTCCCATTATAGACCCTGGTATTGTTTGTTTCAGTGTAGACCCTGGTGGTGTTTCTATTCCAGTATAGACCCTGGTAAGTGTTTCTATTACAGTATAGACCCTGGTAGTGTTCCCTATTCCCATTATAGACCCTGGTATTGTTTCTATTACAGTATAGACCTGGTAGTGTTCCTATTCCCATTATAGACCCTGGTATTGTTTCTATTCCAGTGTAGACCCTGGTGGTGTTCCTATTCCAGTATAGACCCTGGTAGTGTTCCTATTCCCATTATAGGCCCAGGTGGTGTTCCTATTCCAGTATAGACCCTGGTGGTGTTCCTATTCCAGTATAGACTCTGGTAGTATTTATATTCCAGTATAGACCCTGGTAGTGTTTCTATTCCACATAGCATTATCAGAGCAGAATAGGATGATTATTATCGTGATTATCGTTATTGTGTGCAGAGAAGATATAATGAGTTCTATCAATCAAAGAGAATGAGAGTGTGAGAGAGAGAGAGAGAGAGAGAGAGAGAGAGAGAGAGAGAGAGAGAGACAGACAGACAGACAGACAGAGACAGAGAGACAGAGAGAGAGAGAGAGAGAGAGAGAGAGAGAGAGAGAGAGAGAGAGAGACAGACAGACAGACAGACAGACAGACAGAGACAGAGAGACAGAGAGAGAGAGAGAGAGAGAGATCTCAGAACTGAGGCTGATGGACTGAAATGATCTCTCTCTCTCTCTCTCTCTCTCAGTGCTGTGGTTTGAAATTGGCAACTTGTAATGTACATAAACTGAATTAAATGTGTAAATGATAAAGTCCTTGTCTCCCCCAGGTGGATCTCCATGTCCTGAAGGTGTTGACGGTGTATCGCTACCCAGGGAGCGGTGTCCAAGGAGACCCAGAAGTCCTACTACGTCATCACCTTTAAGCTGGAGGTCAGCACCAACGGAGAGGACTGGATGGTCTACCGATGTCGGCAAGAACCACAAGGTAGGACACGGAGACACACGGAGACACGCTGAGACACGCTGAGACACGCTGAAACACACTGAGACACGCTGAGACACGCTGAGACTCGCTGAGACACACGGAGACACGCTGACACACGCTGAGACACACTGAGACAAGCTGAGACACGCTGAGACATGCTGAGACACACGGAGACACGCTGAAACACACTGAGACACGCTGAGACACCGGAGACACGCTGAGACACACAGAGACACGCTGAGACACGCTGAGACACGCTGAAACATGCTGAGACACGCTGAGACATGCTGAGACACGCTGAAACACACTGAGACACGCTGAGACACGCTGAGACACACTGAGACACGCTGAGACACGCTGAAACACACTGAGACGCGCTGAGACACGCTGAGACTGAGACACACTGAGACACGCTGAGACAAACGCTGGAGACACGCTGAGACACGCTGAGACACGCTGAAACACACTGGAGACACGCTGGAGACACGCTGAAACACACTGAGACACGCTGAGACACACTGAGACACACTGAGACACACGGAGACACGCTGACACACGCTGAGACACACTGAGACAAGCTGAGACACGCTGAGACATGCTGAGACACACGTGGAGACACGCTGAGACACGCTGAGACACGCTGAAACACACTGAGACACGCTGAGACACACGGAGACACGCTGAGACACACAGAGACACGCTGAGACACGCTGAGACACGCTGAGACACGCTGGAAACACGCTGAGACACGCTGAGACACGCTGAAACACACTGGAGACACGCTGAGACACGCTGAGACACGCTGAAACACGCTGAGACACGCTGAGACACGCGGAGACACACTGAGACATGCTGAGACACACGGAGAAACGCTGAGACACGCTGGAAACACGCTGAGACACGCTGGAGACACGCTGAAACACACTGAGACACGCCTGAGACACGCTGAGACACGCTGAGACACGCTGAAACACACTGAGACACGCTGAGACACGCTGAGACACGCTGAAACACACTGAGACACGCTGAGACACGCTGAGACACACTGAGACATGCTGAGACACACGGAGAAACGCTGAGACACGCTGAAACACGCTGAGACACGCTGAGACACGCTGAAACACACTGAGACACGCTGAGACACGCTGAGACACGCTGGAGACACGCTGAAACACTCTGGGACACGCTGAGACACGCTGAGACACACGAGACACGCTGAGACACGCTGAGACACGCTGAAACACACTGAGACACGCTGAGACACACAGAGACACGCTGAGACACACAGAGACACACGGAGACATCGCTGAGACACGCTGAGACACGCTGAAACACACTGAGACACGCTGAGACACACGGAGACACGCTGAGACACACAGAGACACGCTGAGACACACGGAGACACACGGAGACACGCTGAGACACGCTGAAACACGCTGAGACACGCTGAGACACGCTGAGACAGAACAGAACAAGGTTACCTGACAGACCAGAACAAGGTGCAGACCAGAACAAGGTTACCTGACAGACCAGAACAAGGTTACCTGACAGACCAGAACAAGGTTACCTGACAGACCAGAACAAGGTACAGACCAGAACAAGGTTACCTGACAGACCAAAACAAGGTACAGACCAGAACAAGGTTACCTGACAGACCAGAACAAGGTACAGAAAGAACAAGGTTACCTGACTGACAGAACAAGTTTATCTGACAGACCAGAACAAGGTTACCTGACAGACCAGAACAAGGTTACCTGACAGACCAGAACAAGGTACAGACCAGAACAAGGTTACCTGACAGACCAGAACGAATGGTATTCTGTGTGTTTTAAATCAGCCTGCTATTCATCATCCCACTGTGGAGCTGTCACTATCGCCTGTACAATACACACAAACAGACACAGACACAGACACAGAGCATGGGACTGTGAGGCTACTGTGCTAGTAGAGCTGTTGTTGGTCCCGGAGAGAGAGGCAGGTTTTCCCTCTCCCTCTCCCTCTCCCCTCCCACTCCCTCTCCCTCTCCCTCTCCCTCCCTCTCCTCCCTGTTAGTGGGTGTGTGTGTTTGTCCTGTGGTTGTACATGGCATATCCATCACACACAGAGAGGCCTCTGGGATGGCCCGGCTCTAATGTATTCCACGTCCTGCCTTTGACAAGCCCTCAGTTTCCTTCAGATCCAATGCTGCAGGGAGAAACCAAAGACACAGACAAGCCATGAAAGCTCTCCCAGAGCACCAAGTGTCCTACAAAGCCGCTAGTCCTCTCCCAGAGCACCAAGTGTCCCACAAAGCCTCTAGTCCTCTCCCAAAGCACCAAGTGTCCTACAAAGCCTCTAGTCCTCTCCCAGAGCACCAAGTGTCCTACAAAGCCTCTAGTCCTCTCCCAGAGCACCAAGTGTCCCACAAAGCCTCTAGTCCTCTCCTAGAGAACCAAGTGTCCTACAAAGCCTCTAGTCCTCTCCCAGAGCACCAAGTGTCCTACAAAACCTCTAGTCCTCTCCCAGAGCACCAAGTGTCCTACAAAGCCTCTAGTCCTATCCTAGAGCACCAAGTGTCCTACAAAGCCTCTAGTCCTCTCCCAGAGCACCAAGTGTCCCACAAAGCCTCTAGTCCTCTCCTAGAGAACCAAGTGTCCCACAAAGCCTCTAGTCCTCTCCCAGAGCACCAAGTGTCCTACAAAGCCTCTAGTCCTCTCCCAAAGCACCAAGTGTCCTACAAAGCCTCTAGTCCTCTCCTAGAGCACCAAGCGTCCTACAAAGCCTCTAGTCCTCTCCTAGAGAACCAAGTGTCCTACAAAGCCTCTAGTCCTCTCCCAGAGCACCAAGTGTCCCACAAAGCCTCTAGTCCTCTCCTAGAGAACCAAGTGTCCCACAAAGCCTCTAGTCCTCTCCCAGAGCACCAAGTGTCCTACAAAGCCTCTAGTCCTCTCCCAAAGCACCAAGTGTCCTACAAAGCCTCTAGTCCTCTCCTAGAGCACCAAGCATCCCACAAAGCCTCTAGTCCTCTCCTAGAGCACCAAGTGTCCTACAAAGCCTCTAGTCCTCTCCCAGAGCACCAAGTGTCCCACAAAGCCTCTAGTCCTCTCCCAGAGCACCAAGATATATATTAAGTCTATCCTGCAGAGACTAGCTGTCCCTCTGACAGGGGGAGATATATATACTAAGTCTATCCTGCAGAGACGAGCTGTCCCTCTGACAGGGGAGATATATATTAAGTCTATCCTGCAGAGGCTAGCTGTCCCTCTGACAGGGGGAGATATATATTAAGTCTATCCTGCAGAGGCTAGCTGTCCCTATGACAGGGGGAGATATATATTAAGTCTATCCTGCAGAGGCTAGCTGTCCCTCTGACAGGGGGATATATATTAAGTCTATCCTGCAGAGGCTAGCTGTCCCTATGACAGGGGGAGATATATATTAAGTCTATCCTGCAGAGGCTAGCTGTCCCTCTGACAGGGGAGATATATTAAGTCTATCCTGTAGAGACTAGCTAGCCCTCTGACAGGGGGAGATATATATTAAGTATATCCTGCAGAGGCTTGCTGTCCCTCTGACAAGGGAAGATATATATTAAGTCTATCCTGCAGAGACTAGCTAGCCCTATGACAGGGGGAGATATACGCACTACCGTTCAAAAGTTTGGGGTCACTTAGAAATGTCCTTGTCTTTGAAAGAAAGTGCATTTTGTCCATTAAAATAACATAAGAAAAACACCATTCTCAACGTCAACAGTGAAGATGCGACTCTGAGATGCTGGCCTTCTTGGCAGAGTTGTAAAGAAAAAAGGCTTTACGGCGAAAGCACACCATGCAATTATGTTAGGTCAGTGCCTAGTCACAGAAAACCATACAGACATTTTCCAGCCAAGGAGAGGGCTCGCAAAAGTCATAAATAGCGATTAATATTAATCACTAACCTTTGATGATCTTCATCAGATGGCACAAGACTTCATCACTCATAGGACTTCATGTTACACAATACATGTACGTTTTGTTCAATAAAGTTCATATTTATGTCCAAAAATCTCAGTTTACATTGGCGCGTTATGTTCAGTAATGTTTTGCCTCAAACAAACATCCGGTGAAAGTGCAGAGAGCCACATCAAATGACATAAATACTCATCATAAACATTGATCTAAGATACAAGTGTTATACATACGATTAAAGATAAACTTCTCCTTAATGCAACCGCTGTGTCAGATTTTGAAAAGGCTTTACGGCAAAAGCACACCATGTGATTGTTAGATCAGCGCCAAGCCACAGATAACTACACAGCCATTTTCCAACCAAAGAGAGGTGTCACAAAAGTCAGAAATCGCATTAAAATTAATCACTTACCTTTGATAATCTTCATCAGATGGCACTCCCAGGTCTCCATGTTAGACAATAAATGTTTGTTTTGTTCGATAAAGTCCATCATTTATGTCCAAATATCTCCTTTTTGTTCGTGCGTTTAGTCCAGTAATCCAAAATGCACAATGCGCAGGCACTAAGTCCAGACGAAAAGTAAACAAAAGTTCCATTACAGTTTGTATAAAACACGTCAAACGATGTATATAATCAATCTTTAGGATGTTTTTATCATAAATCTTCAATAATATTCCAACCGGACAATTCCTTGTTTGTAGAAATGAAAAGGAACGGAGCTCGCGCTCACCTTCACACGTGTGACTTAGCTCATGGCATTCTGCCAGACCTCTTAGTCAAACAGCTCTTACGCGCATGAATTAGCTCATGGTATTCTGCCAGACCTCTCATTCAAACAGCTCTTATTCGCTCCCCCTTCACAATAGAAGCCTGAAACAAGGTTCTAAAGACTGTTGACATCTAGTGGAAGCCTTAGGAAGTGCAATATGACCCCATAGACACTGTATATTGGATAGGCAATCACTTGAAAAACTAAAGACCTCAGATTTCCCACTTCCTGGTTGGATTTTCTCAGGTTTTTGCCTGCCATATGAGTTCTGTTATACTCACAGACATCATTCAAACAGTTTTAGAAACTTCAGAGTGTTTTCTATCCAAATATACTAATGATATGCATATCCTAGTGTCTGGGCCTGAGTAACAGGCAGTTTCGTCTGGGCACGCTTTTCATCCGGACGTCAAAAATAGTGCCCCTAAGAAGTTTTAAGATGGGCAAAAGAACACAGACACTGGACAGAGGAACTCTGCCTAGAAGGCCAGCATCCCGGAGTCGCCTCTTCACTGTTGACGTTGAGACTGGTGTTTTGGGGGTACTATTTAATGAAGCTGTCAGTTGAGGACTTGTGAGGCGTCTGTTTCTCAAATTAGACACTCTAATGCATCTTGCTCAGTTGTGCACCGGGGCCTCCCACTCCTCTTTCTATTCTGGGTAGAGACAGTTTGTGTTGTTCTGTGAAGGGAGTAGTACACAGCGTTGTACGAGATCTTCAGTTTCTTGGCAATTTCTCACAAGAAATAGCCTTCTTTTCTCAGAACAAGAATAGACTGACGAGTTTCAGAAGAAAGTTCTTTGTTTCAGGCCATTTTGAGCCTGTAATCAAACCCACAAATGCTGATCCTCTTCTTCTCTTCTACACATTCTATATCTATCTCTTCTTCTCTTCTACATCTCTTCAACATTCTATATCTATCTCTTCTTCTCTTCTACATCTTTTCAGTGTTTTATAGTGGTCTGTGACTAGCTTGAGCCAAGTCATCTTCACTCTCTTCCTTCCTGAATCTCTCTATCCTCCTCCTCTCCTCTTCCTTCCTGAATCTCTCTATCCTCCTCCTCTCCTCCTCCTTCCTCCTTCCTACATCTCTCTACCACTCCTCCCCCCTTCCTCCTCCCTCATCCTCTCCTCCTCTCCTCTTCCTTCCTGAATCTCTCTATCCTCCTCCTCTCCTCCTCCTTCCTCCTTCCTACATCTCTCTACACTCCTCCCCCTTCCTCCTCCCTCATCCTCTCCCCCCTCTCCCCTCTTCCTTCCTGAATCTCTCTATCCTCCTCCTCTCCCTCTTCCTTCCTGAATCTCTCTATCCTCCTCCTCTCCTCCTCCTTCCTCCTTCCTACATCTCTCTACACTCCTCCCCCTTCCTCCTCCCTCATCCTCTCCTCCTCTCCTCTTCCTTCCTGGATCTCTCTATCCTCCTCCTCTCCTCCCCCTTCCTCCTCCTTCAACCTCTCCTCTGCTCCTCTCCTCTTCCTTCCTGGATCTCTCCTCCCCCTCCCCTCTACCCCCTCCCCCTCTCCTCCCTAAGCTGCGATCCATTTTTTCCCAAGAAAGACATATGAGAAAGCAATCAGAGCGGAGGCAGGGCAATTTATGTTGTTTTTACAAAAGTTATTTTGTAACAAAATATAAAACGTTTTTGGTGCTTGGAGGTGACAGCCAAAATGAACGGCTGTTCGTTGGACTAATGCTGCTCTTTACTGGCTGTTACAGGATTTATTGTGAAACAGGCTTCACACACGCACACATACACACGCACACACACACTTCTCCTTACATCCATCCATGTGACAGAAAGTCTCTAGAAACACAGCCATTGTCACAGAACATTATGTTGATTTGTAACATAGCTAAAAATGCCATTAAAGCTATGTTATATTGAACCATATGGTTAGAGAGAGAGAGAGAGAGAGAGAGAGAGAGAGAGAGAGATGAGAATACAAAAAGTTAAGCATGGAACTTTAGATAAACTTCTCCTTAATGCTGTGTCAGATTGCGAAAAATCTTTACGGAAAAAGCAAACCATGCAATAACCTGAGAACGGCGCTCAGAAAAAAATAGATCCACCATGTTGGAGTCAACAAAAATCAGAAATAACATTATAAATATTCACTTACCTTTGATGATCTTCTTCAGAATGCACTCCCAGGAATCCCAGTTCCACCATAAATGTTTGATTTGTTCGATAAAGTTCATAGTTTAGGTCCAAATAGCTTCTTTTGTTAAGGCGTTTAGTTCACAAACCAAGCGCGCGTTCCAGTCGAACGTCGGACAAAAGTTCAAAAAGTTCTATTCCATCGTAGAAACTTGTCAAACTAAGTATAGAATCAATCTTTAGGATGTTTTTATCATAAATCTTCAATTACGTTCCGACCGGAGAATTCCTGTAGAAAAGCAAAGGAACGCAGCTCCCTCATGTGAAATGCGCGTGACCAGCGCGTGGCTCTCTGCCAGACCTCTGACTCATTCCCCTCTAATTCGGCCTCACTTCACAGTAGAAACCTCAAACAAGTTTCTAAAAAATGTTGACATCTAGTGGAAGCCATAGGAAGTGCAACATAACCAATATTCCACTGTATATTTAATAGGGCTCAGTTGAAAACCTACAAGCCTCAGATTTCCTACTTCCTGTTTGGATTTTATCTCAGGTTTTTGCCTTTCATATGAGTTCTATTTTACTCACAGACATCATTCAAACAGTTTTAGAAAGTTCAGAGTGTTTTCTATCCAATACTACTAATAATATGCATACTGGGACTGAGGAGCAGGCCATTTCCTCTGGGCACCTTTCATATGAAGTTAACAGGAATATGGAGCCTGGAAAAGAACAACAGAGTTGTTGGCAGTAGACGACACCTCGTTCTCTCCTCATCTGTTCTGTAATTTCTCAGTTCCCGAGAGGGATGGTTTCTAGAATTGAAGAAGTGTCATCTTTCTAAATGGAACGATATGGTCAATATTTCCATCAACTCTGTTCCTCTTTTAGGACGAAGAAAGACTTTCTCTCAGCTTCTACTTCGGGTGCTGTTGTGTGGTCTTCCCTGACTCATAACATGGTGACAGAGATACAGTGGAGCAAAAAGTATTTAGTCAGCCACCAATTGTGCAAGTTCTCCCACTTAAAAGATGAGAGAGGCCTGTAATTTTCATCATAGGTACACTACAACTATGACAGACAAAATGAGAAGAAAAAAATCCAGAAAATCATATTGTAGGATTTTTAATGATTTTATTTGCAAATTATGGTGGAAAATAAGTATTTGGTCAATAACAGAAGTTCTTCTCAATACAATGTTATATACCCTTTGTTGGCAATGTTTTCTATAAGTCTTCACATCTTTTTAAGTGGGAGAACTTGCACAATTGGCGGCTGACTAAATACTTTTTTGCCCCACTGTAGGTGTGTACACGAGGCACAGCGTGAGCTACACCGTGAGCGACATCGTGAGTGAGACAGTATATCTGTCAGAAAATATAGAACTTAATCTTCAATTTCCATAAAGCTTTGTTGGGAATTATAACCCTGTGTCACCTCTGGTAACCTAGGACAGTGACAACATGGCTGGGGCCTTCTTTAACCTAGCACAGGGTCATCTCTGGTAACCTAGGACAGGGACAACATGGCTGGGGACTTCTTTAACCTAGCACAGGGTCATCTCTGGTAACCTAGGACAGGGACAACATGGCTGGGGACTTCTTTAACCTAGCACAGGGTCATCTCTGGTAACCTAGGACAGGGACAAACATGGCTGGGGCCTTCTTTAACCTAGCACAGGGTCATCTCTGGTAACCTAGGACAGGGACAACATGGCTGGGGCCTTCTTTAACCTAGCACAGGGTCATCTCTGGTAACCTAGGACAGTGACAACATGGCTGGGGCCTTCTTTAACCTAGCACAGGGTCATCTCTGGTAACCTAGGACAGGGACAACATGGCCGGGGACTTCTTTAACCTAGCACAGGGTCATCTCTGGTAACCTAGGACAGGGACAACATGGCTGGGGACTTCTTTAACCTAGCACAGGGTCATCTCTGGTAACCTAGGACAGGGACAACATGGCTGGGGACTTCTTTAACCTAGCACAGGGTCATCTCTGGTAACCTAGGACAGGGACAACATGGCTGGGGACTTCTTTAACCTAGCATAGGGTCATCTCTGGTAACCTAGGACAGGGACAACATGGCTGGGGCCTTCTTTAACCTAGCATAGGGTCATCTCTGGTAACCTAGGACAGGGACAACATGGCTGGGGCCTTCTTTAACCTAGCACAGGGTCATCTCTGGTAACCTAGGACAGGGACAACATGGCTGGGGACTTCTCTGTCCTCTGGTAACCTAGGACAGGGACAACATGGCTGGGGCTTTCTTTAACCTAGCACAGGGTCATCTCTGGTAACCTAGGACAGGGACAACATGGCTGGGGCCTTCTTTAACCTAGCATAGGATCATCTCTGGTAACCTAGGACAGGGACAACATGGCTGGGGCCTTCTTTAACCTAGCACAGGGTCCTCTCTGGTAACCTAGGACAGGGACAACATGGCTGGGGCTTTCTCTGTCCTCTCTGGTAACCCATGACAGTGACAACATGGCTGGGGCTTTCTCTGTCCTCTCTGGTAACCTAGGACAGGGACAACATGGCTGGGGCTTTCTCTGTCCTCTCTGGTAACCCATGACAGTGACAACATGGCTGGGGCTTTCTCTGTCCTTTCTGGTAACCTAGGACAGGGACAACATGGCTGGGGCTTTCTCTGTCCTCTCTGGTAACCTAGGACAGGGACAACATGGCTGGGGCTTTCTCTGTCCTCTCTGGTAACCTAGGACAGGGACAACATGGCTGGGGCCTTCTTTAACCTAGCACAGGGTCCTCTCTGGTAACCTAGGACAGGGACAACATTGCTGGGGCCTTCTTTAACCTAGCACAGGGTCCTCTCTGGTAACCTAGGACAAGGACAACATGGCTGGGGCCTTCTTTAACCTAGCACAGGGTCCTCTCTGGTAACCTAGGACAGGGACAACATGGCTGGGGCCTTCTTTAACCTAGCACAGGGTCTCTCTGGTAACCTGGACAGGGACAACATGGCTGGGGCCTTCTTTAACCTAGCACAGGGTCCTCTCTGGTAACCTAGGACAGGGACAACATGGCTGGGGCCTTCTTTAACCTAAGACAGGGTCCTCTCTGGTAACCTAGGACAAGGAAAACATGGCTGGGGCCTTCTTTTAACCTAGCACAGGGTCCTCTCTGCCAGTGACAGCAGCATGGCTGGCTGGTTGGCTGGATGGCTGGTTGGCTGGCTGGTTGGCTATTTGGCTGGCTGGCTGGCTGGCTGGCTGGTTGGCTGGCTGGCTGGTTGGCTGGTTGGTTGGCTGGGCCTCACTAGGCTGTGTGACTGGCTGGCTGGTTGGCTGGCTGGCTGGCTGGGCCTCACTATGCTGTGTGACTGGCTGGCTGGCTGGCTGAATGGTTGGCTGGCTGGTTGGCTGGCTGGTTGGCTGGGCCTCACTAGACTGTCTGACTGGCTGGCTGGGGCTGGGCCTCACAAGACTGGCTGGCTGGCTGGCTGGCTGGTTGTTTGGCTGGCAGGCTGGTTGGCTGGCTGGCTGGCTGGCTGGCTGGCTGGCTGGTTGGCTGGTTGGTTGGCTGGCTGGTTGGCTGGGCCTCACTAGACTGTGTGACTGGCTGGCTGGCTGGCTGGCTGGCTGAATGGTTGGCTGGCTGGTTGGCTGGCTGGTTGGCTGGCTGGTTGGCTGGGCCTCACTAGACTGTGTGACTGGCTGGCTGGCTGGCTGGCTGGCTGGCTGGCTGGCTGGCAGGCTGGTTGGCTGGCTGGCTGGCTGGCTGGTTGGCTGGTTGGTTGGCTGGCTGGTTGGCTGTGCCTAACTCGACTGTGTGACTGGCTGGCTGGCTGGCTGGCTGGTTGTTTGGCTGGCAGGCTGGTTGGCTGGCTGGTTGGCTTGCTGGTTGGCTGGCTGGCTGGCTGGCTGGTTGGCTGGGCCTCACTAGGCTGTGTGACTGGCTGGCTGGCTGGCTGGTTGGCTTGCTGGTCGTCCACTGGTCTCTCCAATAACCTAGGAGAGGTCACAGGTTCACACAGACCAGACAGGGTGCTGCTGGATTAGAGACAGGCTTCAGTTCAGCAACATCATCAGATTTCCCCCAGCAGGGCAGACTCCAGGGGAAATGCAGCCTCTTACAGGCTGGCTGGCTGAACGTTCTCTGGCTCTATGCAGGATCTTAACAGGCTGTGTCAGAGCTGTTCCCCCAGTCCCCCTCCTGTCCCCCAGCCCGGCACCTTGGAGACAGCCAGCTGGAACCAGCTCCTACTGTTAACATCTTCATCTGGAAACAGAGAGAGAGAGAGAGATTGAGAGGGGGGGTGAAGCAAGAGGGAGGAGAGGGGTAGGCGCCAGCCATGCCGAGAGAGACAAGAGGGAGAAGAGGGGAAGGCGCCGGCCATGCCGAGAGACAGGGGTGAAGCAAGAGGAACGAGAGGGGAAGGAGCCGGCCATGCTGAGAGAGGGGGTGAAGCAAGAGGAAGGAGAGGGGAAGGAGCCGGCCATGCTGAGAGAGGGGGTGAAGCAAGAGGAATGAGAGGGGAAGGAGCCGGCCATGATGAGAGAGAGAGACAAGAGGGAGACGAGGGGAGAGGAGGTGGGAGGGGAATAAAGTGGAAGAATACTGACTTCTGCAAAGCAGTGAACCATGTCTCCTCTGGTGGCATCAGCTTCAACAGAAACCCGGCAGAACGAAAGCAAGAGAAGAGAAGCAGGAATAGCTGTGTGTGTCTGTTCTGGTGTGTGACAGGCAGCTCAACCTCTCCTCATCTAGTCTATCAGCCAGGAGTTCCACAGTGGGTGTCTTCTCACCTGTTACAGAGCAGAGAGAGACCTATATAATTTCCTAACAAAGCTTTAAGGAAATTGAAGATTTAAGTTCTATATTTTCTGACAGATATACTGTCTCACTCACGATGTCGCTCAGAATCTCAGAATCCATTTCTGACCTTCTCTCTCCCCTGTCCTCTCCCTCCTCTCCCTCCTCTCCATTCTGTCTCCCTCCTCCCTCTTCCCTCTCTCCCTGTCCTCTCCCTCCTCTCCCTCCTCTCCATTCTGTCTCCTCCTCCCTCTTCCCTCTCTCCCCTGTCCTCTCCCTCCTCTCCTTCTCTCCATTCTGTCTCCCTCCTCCCTCTTCCCTCTCTCCCCCTGTCCTCTCCTCTCCTCCTCTCCATTCTGTCTCCCTCCTCCCTCTTCCCTCTCTCCCCTGTCCTCTCCCTTTCCTCCCTCTAGCAGCCAGACAATCCAGCCATCCACAGGTGGCTCATTTTTCAACTGCCTTTTGAAAATAGGTTGAACACGAAAGTCATGCACTGCCATAATAACAGACCATTTTGTGTGATTCAGTCGATGTTGTGTCTGTTTTGTGCCGGTCAGTCATGTTGTGCCATTTTGTGCCACTGGTCAGCCATGTTGTGTCAACTGGTCAGTCATTTTGTGCCAACTGGTCAGCCATGTTGTGTCAACTGGTCAGCCATGTTGTGTCAACTGGTCAGTCATGTTGTGTCAACTGGTCAGTCATTTTGTGCCAACTGGTCAGCCATGTTGTGTCAACTGGTCAGCCAACTGGTCAGTTGTGTCAACTGGTCAGTCATTTTGTGCCAACTGGTCAGCCATGTTGTGCTAACTGGTCAGTAATTTTGTGTCAACTGGTCAGTCATGTTGTGTCAACTGGTCAGTCATTTTGTGTCAACTGGTCAGTCATTTTGTGCCAACTGGTCAGCCATGTTGTGTCAACTGGTCAGTCATGTTGTGTCAACTGGTCAGCCATGTTGTGTCAACTGTTGTCAGTCATTTTGTGCCATTTTGTGCCACTGGTCAGCCATGTTGTGTCAACTGGTCAGTCATGTTGTGCCAACTGGTCAGTCACGTTGGGCCAACTGGTCAGCCATGTTGGGCCAACTGGTCAGCCATGTTGTGTCAACTGGTGAGTCATTTTGTGCCAACTGGTCAGCCATGTTGTGCTAACTGGTCAGTCATTTTGTGTCAACTGGTCAGTCATGTTGTGTCGACTGGTCAGTCATTTTGTGTCAACTGGTCAGTCATTTTGTGCCAACTGGTCAGCCATGTTGTGTCAACTGGTCAGTCATGTTGTGTCAACTGGTCAGCCATGTTGTGTCAACTGGTCAGTCATTTTGTGCCAACTGGTCAGCCATGTTGTGTCAACTGGTCAGTCATGTTGTGCCAACTGGTCAGTCACGTTGGGCCAACTGGTCAGCCATGTTGGGCCAACTGGTCATGGGCCCTCCTCCACACTATACACACTACACACACTATACACACACACACACTTGTGTCATACACACTACACACCACTACACACACACACACACTAGACCTCACAGTGAGTAGACCTTACAGTGAAATGCTGAATACAACAGATGTAGCAGACACGACTGCCCCAACTGGCTAGCATGAGGTAGAACACACACACACACACACTATACACACTACACACACACTACACACGCACACACACTATACACACTACACACACTATACACACACACACACTACACACACTACACACGCACACACACTATACACACTACACACACTATACACACTACACACACACATACACACTACACACACTATACATACACACACACTACACACACACTACACACGCACACACACTATACACACTACACACACTACACACGCACACACACTATACACACTACACACACTATACACACTACACACACACACTACACACACTATACACACACACACTGACACAACAGGTGTACACACACAGTATACACACACACACACTACACACACTATACACACTACATGCTGAAACAACAGGTGTAGTACACACTATACACGCACAATACAACAGGTGTATACACACTACACACATGCTATACAACAGGTGTACAGACCTTACAGTAAACCTGAATACAACAGTGTAGTAGACCTTACAGTGAAATGCTGAATACAACAGGTGTAGTAGACCTCACAGTGAAATGCTGAATACAACAGGTGTAGTAGACCTCACAGTGAAATGCTGAATACAACAGGTGTAGTAGACCTCACAGTGAAATGCTGAATACAACAGGTGTAGTAGACCTTACAGTGAAATGCTGAACACAACAGGTGTAGTAGACCTCACAGTGAAATGCTGAATACAACAGGTGTAGTAGACCACACACAGAGCTATCCCAGAAATGCTGAGACTACAACAGGTGTAGTAGACAACCTGAAACACCAGTGAAATGCTGAATACAACAGGTGCTACCCCAGACCTTACAGTGAAACCCTGAATGCAACACAGGCTGAGCTACCACACACAGTCTGCCCAGACCCCTGAGACTACACAGTGAAATGCCCTGAATACAACAGGTGGAGTAGACCTCACAGTGAAATGCTGAATACAACAGGTGTAGTAGACCTCACAGTAAATGCTGAATACAACAGGTGTAGTAGACCTTACAGTGAAATGCCCTGAATACAACAGGTGTAGAAGTCCTGGATGACAGGACACACAGAGCTATCCCAGACAACCCTGAGACTACCACACACAGAGCTACCCCAGACAACCCTGAGACTACCACACACAGAGCTACCACACACAGAGCTATCCCAGACAACCCTCAGACTACCACACACAGAGCTATCCCAGACAACCCTGAGACTACCACACACAGAGCTACCACACACAGAGCTATCCCAGACAACCCTCAGACTACCACACACAGAGCTACCACACACAGAGCTACCACACACAGTCTACCCCAGACAACCCTGAGACTACCACACACAGAGCTACCACACACAGAGCTACCACACACAGAGCTACCCCAGACAACCTGAAACCACCACACACAGACCTACCCCAGACAACCCTGAGACTACCACACACACAGAGCTACCCCAGACAACCCTGAAACTACCACACACAGAGCTATCCCAGACAACCCTGAAACTACCACACACAGAGCTACCCCAGACAACCCTGAAACTACCACACACAGAGCTATCCCAGACAACCCCGAAACTACCACACACAGAGCTACCCCAGACAACCCTGAGACTACCACACACAGAGCTACCACACAGAGCTATCCCAGACAACACTGAGACTACCACACACAGAGCTATAGTAGACAACCCTGAGACTACCACACACAGAGCTATCCCACACAACCCTGAGGCTACCACACACAGAGCTACCCCAGACACCCAGAGCTACCCCAGACAACCCTGAGACTACCACACACAGAGCTACCAGACACACAGAGCTATCCCACACAACCCTGAGGCCGAGAACAGGAACAAGTACAACAAGTCCCAGACAACCCTGAAACTACCACACACAGACTCCCAGTAAAACAAACAAGTACAAAAGGACAATATAGGAATAATGTGCAATCATATTACACAGGTTCTGACGATTATGGATTACAGAGGAAGACCAGCAATGACTCTCTACCAGACAAATTTTATGCTTTCACATCAACAACATCGTGCCGGGTGTGAGGGCCGTCACCGACCCAGAGGATTGGGGGAGATCTCGCTGTCTGAAGCCGACGTGAGAAAGGTCTTTAATGAGGTCAACACCCACAAGGCCGTGGAGCCCCGACAGTATTTCAGGGTGCGTTCTCAGAGCATGAAGAGCTGGCCAACATATTCACAGTCATTTTCACCCTGTCCTTGTCCCAGTCTGTAATCCCCATGTGTTTTAAAATGACATCATTCCTGTCCCTTCATGCCACAGTGACGACCGCCCGATAGGATTCACATCTGTAATCAGGAAGTGCTTTGAGAGGCTGGTTTGGGCTCACATCAACTCCAGCATCCCAGACACCCTGAACCCACACCGATTTGCATACCGAACCAACCGACAAAAGAAGATGTTAGTTGGTCTCCACACTGCCCTCACCCATCTAGACAAGAGGAATAACTATGTGTGTGAGAATGCTGTTCATTGACTACAGCTCAGTGTTCAACACCATAGTGCCCTCACCCATCTAGACAAGAGGAATAACTAAGTGAGAATGCTGTTCATTGACTACAGCTCAGCGTTCAACACCATAGTGCCCTCACCCATCTAGAACTATGTGAGAATGCTGTTCATTCAACTCAGCGTTCCATAGCCAACAAGGGTGCGTTCTCAGCCCTCTCCTGTACTCCCAGTTCACCCATGACTGCGTGGCCACGCACACCTCCAACTCAATCATCAAGTGTACTGACGGCACAACGGTGGTAGGACTGATCACCGGAGATGATGTGACAGCCTACAGGGAGGAGGTCAGAGACCTTCTCAGTGTGGTGCCATAACAACAACATCGACCTCAAGGTAGCCTAGTGGTTAGAGCGTTGGACGAGTAACCGAAAGGTTGCAAGTTCAAATCACCGAGCTGACAAGGTACAAATCTGTCGTTCTGCCCCTGAACAGGCAGTTAACCCACTGTTCCTAGGCCGTCATTGAAAATAAGAATTTGTTCTTAACTGACTTGCCTAGTCAAATAAATAAAAATATCAGTAAGACAAAGGAGCTGATCGCTGACTACAGAAAACGAGGGGGGCGAGCACGTCCCCATCCTCATCGACGGTGCTGCAGTGGAGCAGGTCGGGAACTTCAAGTTCCTCGGTGTCCAAATCACTAAAGCCTTAAAATGGTCCAAACACGCAGCAGCGCCTCTTCCCCCTCAGGAGGTTGAACAAATTTGGCATGTGCCCTCAAATCCTCAAAAACTTCTACACTGAGAGTCTGACTGGATGCATCACTGTGGCACCGCCCCTGGATCGCATGGAAGGGGAGGCCGGTATATCACTGGGGCACCGCCCTGGATCGCATGGAAGGCCGGTATATCACTGTGGCACCGCCCTGGATCGCATGGAAGGCGGTATATCACTGTGGCACCGCCCTGGATCGCATGGAAGGCCGGTATATCACTGTGGCACCGCCCTGGATCGCATGGGAGGCCGGTATATCACTGTGGCACCGCCCTGGATCGCATGGAAGGCCGGTATATCACTGTGGCACCGCCCTGGATCGCATGGAAGGCCGGTATATCACTGTGGCACCGCCCTGGATCGCATGGAAGGCCGGTATATCACTGTGGCACCGCCCTGGATCGCATGGGAGGCCGGTAATATCACTGTGGCACAAGCACCGCCCTGGATCGCATGGAAGGTCGGTATATCACTGGGGCCGAGCTCTCTGCTATCCAAGACATCGATATCAGGCAGTGTGAAAGAAAGGCCTGGAAAATGTTGAAGACTCCAGACACCCAAAACATATCTACCTCCATCACTCCAGTATCCCTGTATATAGTATGGTATTAACTGACCCTGTATATAGTATGGTATTAACTGACCCTGTATATAGTATGGTATTAACTGACCCTGTATATAGTATGGTATTAACTGACCCTGTATATAGTATGGTTTTAACTGACCCTGTATATAGTATGGTACTAACTGACCCTGTATATAGTATGGTATTAACTGACCCTGTATATAGTATGGTATTAACTGACCCTGTATATAGTATGGTATTAACTGACCCTGTATATAGTATGGTATTAACTGACCCTGTATATAGTATGGTACTAACTGACCCTGTATATAGTACGGTATTAACTGACCCTGTATATAGTATGGTATTAACTGACCCTGTATATAGTATGGTATTAACTGACCCTGTCTATAGTATGGTATTAACTGACCCTGTATATAGTATGGTATTAACTGACCCTGTATATAGTATGGTATTAACTGACCCTGTATATAGTATGGTATTAACTGACCCTGTCTATAGTATGGTATTAACTGACCCTGTATATAGTATGGTATTAACTGACCCTGTATATAGTATGGTACTAACTGACCCTGTATATAGTATAGTACTAACTGACCCTGTATATAGTATGGTACTAACTGACCCTGTATATAGTATGGTACTAACTGACCCTGTATATAGTATGGTACTAACTGACCCTGTATATAGTATGGTACTAATTGCATTCAGGCACACCTTTACTGTGGTTCAACCTCCAACCCTCTCACTTCCTTATCTGAGAGTTTTCGCTCCACCCCAACACCCTAACACCCTAACACCCCAACACCCCAACACCCCAACACCCCAACACCCCAACACCCTAACTAACTAACACAAACACAGTATGGCTGATATATTCTCTAGATCGGTTTACACACACACACACACACACACACACACACACACACACACACACACACACACACACACACACACACACACACACACACACACACACACCTGTAGATCTGTTTACCTGCACAAACACAGACACACACACACACACACACACACACACTGCAGATCTGTTTACCTACACACACTCACACACACACACACACACACACACACACACACACACACACACACACACACACACACAGACACACAGACACACACACACACACACACACACACACACACACACACACACACACACACACACACACACACACACACACACACACACACACACACACACACACACACACAGACACACACACAGACACACAACTATGTCTTACTACATTTGAGAGGTCTTTTTGTGGACCAACAATTGATTCCCATTCAAAATCCTATTTCCCTAAACCTTAACCCTAACCTTAATCCTAACCTTAACCCTAACCTTAACCCTAACCTTAACCCTAAACCTAACACCTAACCCTAACCTTAATCCTAACCTTAACCCTAACCTAACCCTAACCTTAACCCCTAACCCTAACACCTAACCCTAACCTTAATCCTAACCTTAATCCTAACCTTAACCCTAACCTTAGCCCCTAAACCTAACACCTAACCCTAACACCTAACCCTAACACCTAACCCTAACACCTAACCCTAACCTTAACCCTAACCTTAATCCTAACCTTAACCCTAACCTTAAATTAACCCCTAACCTTAAAATTGCCTTTTTACAAGGGCCAGCAAAAAGTCTTCTCTTAATTTTAGTTGTTTTAATATTGTAGTAAGGTGGTAACATAGTAAAACACAGGCCACCACAGACTGCCAGCTGGCCCCGGTGTCATTGGATCCTAGTGAGGGTCATGTTCTGTCTGTGTTCAGTGGAGTAGGACATTCCTTCCTCTCCCGTTCTCCTCTTTCCCCCGGCCTGAACCCCCGAGACAGAACTGACAAAGGCTCACGCGTCTAGTTCTGGGTGGAAGAGATGGACATATGGTATATGAGCTCGTCATGTGATTTAAATGCATAGAAATAGAATCATTGATGGAGTCCCGTTCTATTTCTTCTGTTTCTATGCATTTTAATCCGATACGATAAAAACCGGACCTAGCTCTGGTGTAGTACACTGGGGGTTCAGGGTGACTGCAACTCAATCAGCTCACACACACACACACACACACACACACACACACACACACACACACACACACACACACACACACACACACACACACACACACACACACACACACACACACACACACACACACTTTTCTCATTTGAGTGAAAAAAATGGGGACATCAGAATGAAAAAAAAAACACATTTTTCCAGCGGGACCTGTCTCATTGACCTTGTCTCTCTCCCGTGCCCAGGTGTTCCATGCCAACACAGACTCGACCGAGGTGGTTCTGAACCGGATCCCCCTGCCTGTTCTGGCCCGCTTTGTACGCGTCAGACCCCAGACCTGGAAGACAGGCATCGCCCTGCGCTTGGAGCTCTACGGGTGTCAGATCACCGGTAAGAAACAGCCTGTTCTATTCTATCCAAGCTGTAAGACTGTATGGTAGGTCCCATCTAAGCCTCTATTTTATGGTATGTCCCATCTAAGACTCTAATTAATGGAAAGTCCGATCTAAGACTCTATTTTATGGTAAGTCCCTCCCAAGACTCTATTTTATGGTAAATCCCATCTAAGACTTTATTTTATGGTAAGTCCAATCTAAGACTCTATTTTATGGTAAGTCCAATCTAAGACTCTATTTTATGGTAAATCCAATCTAAGACTCTATTTTATGGTATGTCCCATCTAAGACTCTATTTTATGATAAATCCCATCTAAGACTCTATTTTATGGTAAGTCCCATCTAAGACTATTTTATGGTTAGTCCAATCTAAGACTCTATTTTATGGTATGTCCCATCTAAGACTCTATTTTATGGTAAGTCCGATCTAAGACTCTATTTTATGGTAAGTCCATCCCAAGACTCTATTTTATGGTAAATCCCATCTAAGACTCTATTTTATGGTAAATTCAATCTAAGACTCTATTTTATGGTAGGTCCCATCTAAGACTCTATTTTATGGTAGGTCCCATCTAAGACTCTATTTTATGGTAAGTCCAATCTAAGACTCTATTTTATGGTAAGTCCAATCTAAGACTCTATTTTATGGTATGTCCCATCTAAGACTCTATTTTATGGTAAATCCAATCTAAGACTCTATTTTATGGTAAGTCCAATCTAAGACTCTATTTTATGATAAATCCGATCTAAGACTCTATTTTATGGTAAGTCCCATCTAAGGCTATTTTATGATAAATCCGATCTAAGACTCTATTTTATGGTAAATCCCATCTAAGACTCTATTTTATGGTAAATCCCATCTAAGACTCTATTTTATGGTAAATCCCATCTAAGACTCTATTTTACCCTCCTGTTACGGCACATGAGTGAGGAGGTGTGGAGTCAGGCGCAGAGAGCAAAAGATGTGGGAAAAAACACGCTTAATGTCCCGGAAAAATAACATGAACAAAAGTAGGAAAACAAATGATCAGAAATATTAACGGACAGCGCGAAACCCAAAATACAGACAAAATACACTCAAACATAGAACAGACGAACAAGCCCACACGAAACAGAAGCGGGCTGAACAAACTATATATAGCCCTACCCTAACAACCAAACAAGAAACAGGTGATACCAATCAGACAAAACCAAAGGAACACAGAACAACGGATTGGTGATAGCTAGTAGACCGCGACGACGACCGCGAGCGCCACCCGAACAAGAAGGGGATTCACCTTCGGTAATATTCGTGACACCTCCCTGGATTACTTCTCCCTGATGACGATCTCCAGGATGGTAATGATGCTAAAACGTGTTGTACATTTTTAATTAAGCTTTTCACATTCCCTCCTGGTTGAAATACGTCTCTGTGTGGTCCAGCTCCCGAGGGCTGCCGGGCAGAAGAACCTTTCACGGCCTCCAAGTTGACGCCAATTGGCAAAGCCGTCAAAGGCACTGTTTCTCAGTGCTTGAAGCATCACTACAGATCCGGTTCGATCTCAGGCTGTGTCACAGCCGGTTGTGACCTGGTGTCCCATAGGGCGGTCCACAATTGGCCCAGTGTCATCCGGGTTAGGGAGGGTTAGGGGGCTTTACTTGGCTCATCGTGCTCTAGCGACTCTTGTGGTGGGCCTGGTGCCTGCAGGCTGACTTCGGTCAGTTGAACGGTGTTTCCTCTGACACACTGGTGTAGCTGGCTTCCAGGTCAAGTGGATATCACGAAATTGGGGGTAAAAAGGTGTCAGTCTCTAAGACCTTTCCAAACCTGGATGGTGCAACATTTGCCCATTATTATTTTCAAAATTCTTCAACCTCTGTCAAATTGGTTGTTGACCTTTGCTAGACAACCATTTTCATGTCTTGCCATAGATTTCAAGTAGATTTAAGTCAAAACTGCAACTCAGCCACTTAGGAGCATTCACTGTCTTCTTGGTTAGAGACCCCAGTGTAGATCAGGAGCATTCACTGTCTTCTTGGTTAGAAACCCCAGTGTAGATCAGGAACATTCACTGTCTTCTTGGTTAGAAACCCCAGTGTAGATCAGGAACATTCACTGTCTTCTTGGTTAGAAACCCCCGTGTAGATCAGGAACATTCACTGTCTTCTTGGTTAGAAACCCCAGTGCAGATCAGGAGCATTCACTGTCTTCTTGGTTAGAAACCCCAGTGCAGATCAGGAACATTCACTGTCTTCTTGGTTAGAAACCCCCGTGTAGATTTGGCCTTTTGTTTTAGGGTATTGTCCTGCTGAAAGGTCGTAACCCCTCCCCTTTAACCAGGCAGGCCAGTTGAGAACAAGTTCTTATTTACAACTGCAACCCAGCCAAGATAAAGCAAAGTAGTGTGATAAAAACAAGAGTTACAAGTGGGATAAACAAACGTACAGTCAATAACACAATAGAAAAATCTATATACATCATGTGCAAATGAAGTAAGATTAGGGAGGTAAGGCAATAAATAGGCCGTAGTGGCAAAGTAATTACAATTTAGCAATTAAACACTGGAGTGATATATGTGCAGATGATGATGTGCAAGTAGAGATACTGGGGCGCAACAGAGCAAAAAAATAAATAACAATATGGGGATGAGGTAGTTGGGTGTGCTATTTACAGATGGGCTGTGTACAGGTGCAGCGATCGGTAAGCTGCTCTGATAGCTGATGCTAAAAGTTAGTGAGGGAGATATGAGTCTCCAGCTTCAGTGATTTTTGCAGTTCGTTCCAGTCGTTGGCAGCAGAGAACTGGAAGGAAAGGCAGCCAAAAGAGGTGTTGGCTTTGGGGATGACCAGTGAAATATACCTGCTGGAGTGCGTGCTACGGGTGGGTGTTGCTATGGTGACCAGTGAGCTGACATAAGGCAGGGCTTTACCTAGCAAAGATTTATAGATGACCTGGAGCCAGTGGGTTTGACGACGAATGGTAGTGAGGGCCAGCCAACGATAGCATACAGGTCGCAGTGGTGGGTAGTATATTTACATTTACATTTAAGTCATTTAGCAGACGCTCTTATCCAGAGCGACTGGATGTCAGAAGGGTGAATTCACCAATTTGTAAGTCGCTCTTATCCAGAGCGACTTACAAATTGGTGAATTCACCTTCTGACATCCAGTGGAACAGCCACTTTACAATAGTGCATCTAAATCATTAAGGGGGGTGCTGAGAAGGATTACTTATCCTATCCTAGGTATTCCTTGAAGAGGTGGGGTTTCAGGTGTCTCCGGAAGGTGGTGATTGACTCCGCTGTCCTGGCGTCGTGAGGGAGTTTGTTCCACCATTGGGGGCCAGGAGCAGCGAACAGTTTTGACTGGGCTGAGCGGGAACTGTACTTCCTCAATGGTAGGGAGGCGAGCAGGCCAGAGGTGGATGAACGCAGTGCCCTTGCTTGGGTGTAGGGCCTGATCAGAGCCTGGAGGTACTGCGGTGCCGTTCCCCTCACAGCTCCGTAGGCAAGCACCATGGTCTTGTAGCGGATGCGAGCTTCAACTGGAAGCCAGTGGAGAGAGCGGAGGAGCGGGGTGACGTGGAGAGAACTTGGGAAGGTTGAACACCAGACGGGCTGCGGCGTTCTGGATGAGTTGTAGGGGTTTAATGGCACAGGCAGGGAGCCCAGCCAACAGCGAGTTGCAGTAATCCAGACGGGAGATGACAAGTGCCTGGATTAGGACCTGCGCCGCTTCCTGTGTGAGGCAGGGTCGTACTCTGCGGATGTTGTAGAGCATGAACCTACAGGAACGGGCCACCGCCATGATGTTGGTTGAGAACGACAGGGTGTTGTCCAGGATCACGCCAAGGTTCTTAGCGCTCTGGGAGGAGGACACAATGGAGTTGTCAACCGTGATGGCGAGATCATGGGACGGGCAGTCCTTCCCCGGGAGGAAGAGCAGCTCCGTCTTGCCGAGGTTCAGCTTGAGGTGGTGATCCGTCATCCACACTGATATGTCTGCCAGACATGCAGAGATGCGATTCGCCACCTGGTCATCAGAAGGGGAAAGGAGAAGATTAATTGTGTGTCGTCTGCGTAGCAATGATAGGAGAGACCATGTGAGGTTATGACAGAGCCAAGTGACTTGGTGTATAGCGAGAATAGGAGAGGGCCTAGAACAGAGCCCTGGGGGACACCAGTGGTGAGCGCGTGGCGAGGAGACAGATTCTCGCCACGCCACCTGGTAGGAGCGACCTGTCAGGTAGGATGCAATCCAAGCGTGGGCCGCGCGGAGATGCCCAACTCAGAGAGGGTGGAGAGGAGGATCTGATGGTTCACAGTATCGAAGGCAGCCGATAGGTCTAGAAGGATGAGAGCAGAGGAGAGAGAGTTAGCTTTAGCAGTGCGGAGCGCCTCCGTGATACAGAGAAGAGCAGTCTCAGTTGAATGACTAGTCTTGAAACCTGACTGGTTTGGATCAAGAAGGTCATTCTGAGAGAGATAGCGGGAGAGCTGGCCAAGGACGGCACGTTCAAGAGTTTTGGAGAGAAAAGAAAGAAGGGATACTGGTCTGTAGTTGTTGACATCGGAGGGATCGAGTGTAGGTTTTTTCAGAAGGGGTGCAACTCTCGCTCTCTTGAAGACGGAAGGGACGTAGCCAGCGGTCAGGGATGAGTTGATGAGCGAGGTGAGGTAAGGGAGAAGGTCCCCGGAAATGGTCTGGAGAAGAGAGGAGGATAGGGTCAAGCGGGCAGGTTGTTGGGCGGCTGACCGTCACAAGAAGCGAGGATTTCATCTGGAGAGAGAGGAGAAAGAGGTCAGAGCACAGGGTAGGGCAGTGTGAGCAGAACCAGCGGTGTCGTTTGACTTAGCAAACGAGGATCGGATGTCGTCGACCTTCTTTTCAAAATGGTTGGACGGGTCATCTGCAGAGAGGGAGGGGGAGGGGGGGAGGAGGATTCAGGAGGGAGGAGAAGGTGGCAAAGAGCTTCCTAGGGTTAGAGCAGATGCTTGAATTTAGAGTGGTAGAAAGTGGCTTTAGCAGCAGAGACAGAGGAGGAAAATGTAGAGAGGAGGGAGTGAAAGGATGCCAGGTCCGCAGGGGAGGCGAGTTTTCCTCCATTTCCCGCTACGCTGCCCGGAGCTCTGTTCTGTGAGCTCGCAATGAGTCATCGAGCCACGGAGCGGGAGGAGGACCGAGCCGGCCTGGAGGATAGGGGACATAGAGAGTCAAAGGATGCAGAAAGGGAAGAGAGGAGGGTTGAGGAGGCAGACTCAGGAGAAAGGTTGGAGAAGGTATGAGCAGAGGGAAGAGATGATAGGATGGAAGAGGAGAGAGTAGCGGGGAGAGAGAGCGCGAAGGTTGGGACGGCGCATACCATCCGAGAAGGGGCAGTGTGGGAAGTGTTGGATGAGAGCGAGAGGGAAAAGGATACAAGGTAGTGGTCGGAGACTTGGAGGGGAGATGCAATGAGGTTAGTGGAAGAACAGCATCTAGTAAAGATGAGGTCGAGCGTATTGCCTGCCTTGTGAGTAGGGGAAGGTGAGAGGGTGAGGTCAAAAGAGGAGAGGAGTGTAAAGAAGGAGGCAGAGAGGAATGAGTCAAAGGTAGACGTGGGGAGGTTAAAGTCGCCCAGGACTGTGAGAGGTGAGCCGTCCTCAGGAAAGGAGCTTATCAAGGCATCAAGCTCATTGATGAACTCTCCGAGGGAACCTGGAGGGCGATAAATGATAAGGATGTTAAGCTTGAAAGGGCTGGTAACTGTGACAGCATGGAATTCAAAGGAGGCGATAGATAGATGGGTAAGGGGAGAGAGAGAGAATGACCACTTGGGAGAGATGAGGATCCTGGTGCCACCACCACGCTGACCAGAAGCTCTCGGGTGTGCGAGAACACGTGGGCGGACGAAGAGAGAGCAGTAGGAGTAGCAGTGTTATCTGTGGTGATCCATGTTTCCGCAGTGCCAGGAAGTCGAGGGACTGGAGGGAGGCATAGGCTGAGATGAACTCTGCCTTGTTGGCCGCAGATCGGCAGTTCCAGAGGCTACCGGAGACCAGGAACTCCACGTGGGTCGTGCGCGCTGGGACCACCAGATTAGGTGGCCGCGGGGCCACGCGGTGTGGAGCGTTTGTATGGTCTGTGCAGAGAGGAGAGAACAGGGATAGATAGACACATAGTTGACAGGGTACAGAAGAGGCTACGCTAATGCAAAGGAGATTGGAATGACAAGTGGACTACACGTCTCGAATGTTCAGAAAGTTAAGCTTACGTAGCAAGAATCTTATTGACTAAAATGATTGAAATGATACAGTACTGCTGGAGTAGGCTAGCTGGTAGTGGCTGCGATGTAGCTAACCTAGAAAATCGCTCTAGGCTAAACAATTGTCTTAGATACAAAGACGGCTATGTAGCTAGCTACTACGATCAAACAAAAACAAAACCGTTGTACTGTAATAGTTACTACAGTGCTGCTATTCGGGGGCTAGCTGGCTAGCTACGTTAAAAGAACGACAATAGCTGGCCATCTAACCTAGAAAATCGCTCTAGGCTACACAATTGTCTTAGATACAAAGACGGCTATGTAGCTAGCTAGCTACGATCAAACAAATCAAACCGTTGTACTGTAATGAAGTGAAATGAAAAATGTGATACTACCTGTGGAGCGACGGAATGTTGACCGGGTAGTTGGAGTTCAATTCGGTAGAGGTTGGCTAGCTGTTGGCTAGCTAGCTAGCAGCATTTCCTACGTTAAGGACGACAAATAGCTGGCTAGCTAACCTCGGTAAATTAAGATAATCACTCTAAGTCTACACACTCTAAACTGCACAATTATCTTGGATACGAAGACAGCGAAGACAACTATGTAGCTAGCTGACACTACGCTGTCGAGTCGTTCAGTTGAGTGTAATAGTTTCTACAGTGCTAGTGGACAGTGGATGTTAGCTAGCTGCTTAGCTAGCTGCTGGGCAGATACGTTAGGACGACGAAATACGATAATATGCAATTGTCGTTGATACAAAGACGGCTATGTAGCTAGCTAAGAAGAAATTGCTAAGATAAGACAAATCAAACCGTTGTACTATAACGAAATGTAATGAAAAGTTATACTACCTGCGGACCGAAGTGTAGATGCGACCGCTGCTCCAACCGGAACCGCTTTGGGGCTTTGGTGACAAAACGGATGGCACTGTGATAGACTACATCCAAGTTGCTGAGTAGAGTGTTGGAGGCTATTTTATAAATGACATCGCCGAAGTCGAGGATCACTAGGATGGTCAGTTTTACGAGGGTATGTTTGGCAGCATGAGTGAAGGATGCTTTGTTGTGAAACAGCAAACCAATTCTAGATTTAATTTTGGATTGGAGATGCTTAATGTGAGTCTGGAAGGAGAGTTTACAGTCTATCCAGACACCTAGGTGTATGTAGTTGTCCACATATTCTAGGTCAGAACCGTCCAGAGTAGTGATGCTAGGCGGGCGGGAGGGTGCGAGCAGCAATGTGCTTATAGCTGCATTCCGTTTATTTGTTTTATCCTGAAAAACTCCCCATCCTTAATGATTACAAGCATAGCCATAACATGATGCAGCCACCACCATGCTTGAAAATAGACCTGACTGGAGAGTGGTACTCAGTGATGTGTTGGATTTGTCCCAAACTTTTTCTATTCGGGACATAGTTCATTTCTTTGCCACATCCTTATCAGTTTTACTTTAGTGCCTTGTTGCAAACAGGATGCATGTTTAGGAATATTTGTATTCTGTTCAGACTTCCTTTCTAATTTAGGTTAGTATTGTGGAGTAACTAAAATCGTGTTGATCCATCCTCAGTTGTCTCCTATCACAGCTTTAAAATCACCTTTGGCCTCATGGTGGAATGACTGATCAGTTTCCTTCCTCTCCGGCAACATCTACTAATCGGTGCCCTTCTTTGCGAGGCATTGAAAAAATCTCCCTGATCTTTGTGGTAGAATCTGTGCTTGAAAATGGTATGTGTGTTTATTATGTATCTCCGTTAGTTCCTGCCAAGGCAGCAGCTACTCTTCCTGGGGTTTATTATGGATCCCCATTAGTTCCTGCCAAGGCAGCAGCTACTCTTCCTGGGGTTTATTATGGATCCCTATTAGTTCCTGCCAAGGCAGCAGCTACTCTTCCTGGGATTTATTATGGATCCCCATTAGTTCCTGCCAAGGCAGCAGCTACTCTTCCTGGGGTTTATTATGGATCCCCATTAGTTCCTGTCAAGGCAGCAGCTACTCTTCCTGGGGTTTATTATGGATCCCCATTAGTTCCTGTCAAGGCAGCAGCTACTCTTCCTGGGATTTATTATGGATCCCCATTAGTTCCTGCCAAGGCAGCAGCTACTCTTCCTGGGGTTTATTATGGATCCCCATTAGTTCCTGCCGAGGCAGCAGCTACTCTTCCTGGGGTTTATTATGGAGCCCCATTAGTTCCTGCCAAGGCAGCAGCTACTCTTCCGTGGTTCCGTCGGAATTAAGGCAATTATACAAATTCACTACACACCTGAGGGACCGTACAGATAATTGCATGTGTGAAGTACAGAGATCAAATCAAATCAAATTTTATTTGTCACATACACATGGTTAGCAGATGTTAATGCGAGTGTAGCAAAATGCTTGTGCTTCTTGTGCTTCCAACAAGTAATCTAACTTACAATTCCAAAACTACTGTCTTATACACACAAGTGTAGGGGGATAAAGAATATGTACATAAAGATATGAATGAGTGATGGTACAGAGCGGCATAGGCAAGATACAGTAGATGGTATCGAGTACAGTATATACATATGAGATGAGTATGTAAACAAAGTGGCATAGTTAAAGTGGCTAGTGATACATGTATTACATAAAGATCCAGTAGATGATATAGAGTACAGTATATATGTATACATATGAGATGAATAATGTAGGGTATGTAAACATTATATTAGGTAGCATTGTTTAAAGTGGCTAGTGATATATGTTACATCATTTCACATCAATTCCCATTATTAAAGTGGCTGGAGTTGAGTCAGTGTGTTGGCAGCAGCCACTCAATGTTGATGAGGTAGTTATTAAAAAATCATGTTAAATAATGTTGTTGAACACGGAATGAGTCCATGCAACTTATTATACGATTTGATTGGGCACATTTAATACTCCTGAACTTATTTAGGTCAAATTATTTAAAATAAATTCCATTTGACATTGTGGGGTATTATGTGTGTAATTGAATACATTTTTAGTTCAGGCTGTGTCACGGTTGTTTGTGTAGACGGACCAAGATACAGCGTATTTTTGAGTTCCACATAATATTTCATAGTGAAACTTCAGCAAAACAAACAGTAAACAAACAAACAAAAATTATACTTATATTCCACCATAAAATCGCAATTAAATTCATTAAAAATCCTACAATGTGATTTTCTGGATTTTTTTTCTCATTTTGTCTGTCATAGTTGAAGTGTACCTATGATGAAAATTACAGGCCTCTCTCATCTTTTTAAGTGGGAGAACTTGCACAATTGGTGGATGACAGAAATCCTTTTTTGCCCCACTGTACATACACAAACTCAACACAATATCCCATAACACACAGGTGGAAAATATTATACTGAAGTATGATCCCCAATTGGAGACAATGATAGCCAGCTGCCTCTAATTGGGAATCATACTAAAACACCAACATAGAAAAAACATGCTAGAACCCCACATAGAAAATATTAACTAGACTAACCCCTAGTCACGCCTTGACCTACTCTACCATAGAAAATATAAAATCAGATCAAATCAAATGTATTTATATAGCCCTTCTTACATCAGCTGATATCTCAAAGTGCTGTACAGAAACCCAGCCTAAAACCCCAAACATCAAGCAATGCAGGTGTAGAAGCACGGTGGCTAGGAAAAAACCCCTAGAAAGGCCAAAACCTAGGAAGAAACCTAGAGAGGAACCAGGCTATGTGGGAAAACTCCCTAGAAAGGACAAAACCTAGGAAGAAACCTAGAGAGGAACCAGGCTATGTGGGGTGGCCAGTCCTCTTCTGGCTGTGCCGGGTGGAGATTATAACAGAACATGGCCAAGATGTTCAAATGTTCATAAATTACCAGCATGGTCCAATAATAATAAGGCAGAACAGTTGAAACTAGAGCAGCAGCACGGCCAGGTGAACTGGGGACAGCAAGGAGTCATCATGTCATGTAGTCCTGAGGCATGGTCCTATATAAATATAAACTAGACTAACCCCTAGTCACCCTGACCTACTCTACCATAGAAAATATAAACTAGACTAACCCTAGTCACACCCTGACCTACTCTACCATAGAAAATATAAACTAGACTAACCCCTAGTCACCCCCCTGACCTACTCTACCATAGAAAATATAAACTTGACTAACCCCGAGTCATGCCCTGACCTACTCTACCATAGAAAATATAAACTAGACTAACACCTAGTCATGCCGTGAACTACACTACCATAGAAAATATAAACTAGACTAACAACTAGTCACGCCCGTTGAATCTTAGTTTGATCACAGCCAAAATCCAAAGACAATCTATTGGCTTTTTGTAACCCAGCGTTCTGACAGAGAGACACAGACCAGGCATTTAATGATGTGTAATTCCATCCAGCCCGTCCAGTCGTCACACACACACACACACACACACACACACACACACACACACACACACACACACACACACACACACACACACACACACACACACACACACACACACACACACACACACACACACACACACACACACACACACACACACACTCCAGTCTGTTTGCCTGTCTCCACCTCTCATCGCCATATCATCAGAGCTGTGGCGCTAAAGAGCCAGCTAGCTGTAATTAGATTTGTCTATTTATAGTGCCACAGTGATTAGCTGGGGGTGTAATTCCGTTTTGTCCCCCCACACACACACACAACACATCACATGAAAGGAGATGGGCTGTTTAGCTCAGATGCTGTCAGCCCCACCGTCTCACGCACGCACGCACACACACACACACACACACACACACACACACACACACACACACACACACACACACACACACACACACACACACACACACACACACACACACACACACACACACACACACACACACCATCAAACTCCATCAACATTCTATTAGCCTGCTATCTGCTGCCATTTGTTTAGACACTGAGAAGGACAGATGTGCTTTTAGTGACAGGAAGCTCTCTCCGGGCTTGACACAAATGGCACAAACACGATGCTGGTGTCTATATTAGATATTAGTGTCCCTGGGCCTGCCTGACTGGCTGCACTCCGAGCGAAACGAGACATTGGCCAACCTCTCTCTCTCTGTGTCTCTCTCTGTGTCTCTCTGTCCCTCTCTGTGTCTCTCTCTCTCTGTTTCTCTCTCTGTCTCTCTGTCCCTCTCTGTGTCTCTCTCTCTCTGTCTCTCTCTGTCTCTCTCTCTGTGTCTCTCTCTCTGTCTCTCTGTCCCTCTCTGTGTGTCTCTCTCTCTCTCTCTCTTTTGTCTCTCTGTCTCTTTCTGTCCCTCTTTCTATGTGTCTCTCTATCAATTTCAATTTAATTCAATTCAAGGGGCTTTATTGACATGGGAAACATATGTTATCATTGCCAAAGCAAGTTACGTAGATAATAAACAAAAGTGAAATAAACAATAAAAATGAACAGTAACACATACAGAAGTTCCAAAAGAATAATGCCATTTACATTGTCATATTATTTTTATATACAGTAACAAATGTCATATTATATATATACAGTGTTGTAACGATGTACAAATAGTTAAAGTACAAAGGAAAATAAATAAGCATAAATATGGGTTGTATTTACAATGGTGTGTGTTCTTCACTGGTTGCCCTTTTCTTGTGGCAACAGGTCACACATCTTGCTGCTGTGATGTCACACTGTGGAATTTCACCCAGTAGATATGGGAGTTTATCAAAATTGGGATTGTTTAAAAAAATTGTGGATCTGTGTAATCTGAGGGAAATATGGTCATACATTTGGAAGTGCAGCTCAGTTTCACAGTTTCCACCTCATTTTGTGGGCAGTGAGCACATAGCCTGTCTTCTCTTGAGAGCCATGCCTGTCTACGGTGGCCTTTCTCAATAGCAAGGCTATGCTCACTGAGTCTGTACGTAGTCAAAGCTTTCCTTAACAAGAACTGCCCCCCGTCTCTGTGGCCAGACGGCATCCCTAACCACGTCCTCAGAACATGAGCAGACCAGCTGGCTGGTGTGTTTACGGACATATTCAATCAATCCCTATCCTAGTCTGCTGTTCCCACATGCTTCAAGAGGGCCACCATTGTTCCTGTACCCAAGAAAACAAAGGTAACTGAGCTAAACGACTATCGCCCCGTAGCACTCACTTCTGTCATCATGAAGTGCTTTTGAGAGACTAGTCAAGGACCATATCACCTCCACCTTACCGGCCACCCTAGACCCACTTCAGTTTGCATAACGCCCCAACTGCTCTGTCTGTCTGGACAAGAGGAATACCTATGTAGAGCTCAGCATTCAACACCATAGTACCCTCCAAGCTCATGATCAAACTGGAGGCCCTGGGTCTCGACCCCGTGTAATTAGGGTCCTGGACTTTCTGACGGGCCCCCCATGTGGTGAAGGTAGGAAACAACATCTCCACCCTGCTGATCGTCAACACTGGGGCCCCACAAGGGTGCGTTCTGAGCCCTCTCCTGTACTCCCTGTTCACCCATGACTGCATGGCCATGCACGCCTCCAACTCAATCATCAAGTTTGCAGACGACACAACAGTAGTGGGCCTGATTACCAACAACAACGAGACGGCCTACAGGGAGGAGGTGAGGGCCCTCGGAGTGTGATGAAGAAGGTGCAGCAACCTCAGGAGGCTGAAGAAATTTGGCTTGTCACCCAAAACCCTGACAAACTTCTACAGATGCACAATTGAGAGCATCCTGTCTGGTATGGCAACTGCTCCGCCCAAAACCGCAGGATTCTCCAGAGGGTAGTGAGGTCTGCACTACGCATCACAGAGGGCAGTCTACCTGCACTCCAGGACACCTACACCACCCGATGTTACAGGAAGGCCATAAAGATCATCAAGGACAACAACCACCGAGCCACTGCCTGTTCACCCCGCTATCATCAGAAGGCGAGGTCAGTACAGGTGCATCAAAGCTGGG